>NC_089174.1:55795571-55953071 GCF_009819655.1 Sylvia atricapilla | reverse complement strand
AAAAAAGAGGAAATAAATTTAAAAAGAATTTAAATAAAAGTCATGTTAAAAATGTTACAAACTCCAAAATACAGTCATAGAAGAAATCCATATGGTCTTTTAAAAACTAGTTATCTATTTGTTTGCTGAAAGTTTTAAAAATAAAAATTTAAGTACTGCAAGTTATTAATTTTATAATCATGCCTCAATTATGAGTTTACTAAAATAGTGCATATTGCCTGCTTCCTTATTGCTACATTTATCTGAGTTCACAATCTCTCAGACAATCTAAATCTGGAAAAGAAAAGCGAGTGTCAACTCTCTCTTCCAAAAAACACATTCCAGAAATTTTATTACAAATGTATAGGAAACAGAATACAGTTAATTAGACGTAACTGCACTTACAAATGGCCTAACTTCAAACAATTCCCAGTGCTTGTCTGGTTAAAAATGAAGTGGGTTTCAAAACACAACACGTTAATTAAATCTCGATAAAAGATCTCATGGTGGCACTTCCAAGATGGCTGGCACAAAGAGCTTCCAAAAGTTCTGTCATTGCCTCTTTTTGAGTGAGATATCAGCAAATTTATGACAAAGAAACGTTACCAGTAAGTAACATCAACAATAATGAAAGTCATGGTGGACTAGCCTTGATAAGCAGCAAATCTGTAAATGTTCAGCAGCGTTCCTTCTTTCCATATTTAGGCATAGTTTAACAATATTACCCAGACAGCCAGAGATCTAATAATTTGGAAAGATGCATGGCAAGAAGACAAAGTTGCATCACTGCTGATCTTGCCACATGATCTTCCACATAAGGGGACCTTGTTGGGAAACGACTGCAGACCGCCAAAAATGCGCCTTTCACAGGAAACTTTTTGCTTTTCAAGCAAATACAGCAAAACATTGCCTAACAGCAAGCCAAACAATGCAAAAGAACACAGTCTACTATTAGTTAACAACTACCAGAGAAAAAATACATAACTCAACTAGAACAAAAAATTTAAAAGTCTGACTTATGACTTTGTTTGTCTCATATTGTCTAATGTTAAATCAGAATAATGGTAACAAGACCTTAAGGCCCTAGATACCATGCAGCCGTAATGGGATAGACTTCCACATTCTGTAAGATACAAAGGAACCACATAATTTTTTGTACAATCTGGAATACTGAATACTAAGCACGGAATTTTTATTCACTAAGCCTACATTCACTGCAACAGTTTAAATAATCTTAGTTACACCAAACAGTTTTTCTGCTTATAATCAGAGAACTCTTCTGGCTGGTTAGAAACAGGACTATGCACAGGTGTAACCTGGAGTGTCAATTCCAGTCACTGACTGAACCAAGTCCTAAGTGAAGAAAACCATACCTCCACAAATCTTGTTGCTTACACACGTGCCTGGCTGCACACATATTCCAATATCAAAATGGTTATACAATAAAGACATACACAATTTCTGAGGACAAATTTAGAGTTTCTTGGTGTGGGCAGCCAGTCTGTAAATCACAAAAAGGAAGGAATGACTCAGAAATTAAGAAAAAAATCCCCAACTTATTACACACCACCACAATATAGTAATAATTAATAAATCCTCAATGCTAAAAGTCAGCATAATGCAAAAGTAAAGAAAAAAAAAAGAAATTATCTCATATTGATTTACTCAGCTGTGTTGATGTAGCTGCGAAGGTGTTGGCAATGGACAGGTTGCAGGGCTGGGTCTTTGAGGAGGAGGTCAAGGGCTTCCCTGCCCAATGGACCCACTGCAGAACACAGCTGAGCCCCTCAACCAAGATGGTGGTACCTCAGGGAAAATATTCTTAAGAGAAGGCAAAACATACTGAACAGGGAGAGTGGGAAGGAGAAAAAACTGAAAAGCTGAGCAAACTCCAAAATCAGAGAAGGAGGTGCCAGTGGTGCCTCAGAGGCCAGACCCCCTGCAGCTCAAGGGGGCCATGCTGGAACAGATGACAACACTACAACCTGTGGAGGGCTCCAGACCAGAATCCTTGAAGGAACTGGCCCATGGAGATGCCAGACGAGACGATTTTTCTCTGAAGGTCTGCAGCACATGAAAGCATCCATGTTGGAACAAGGGAAAACTGTGAGGAAGAAGGTAGGGAAGAGGAGACCTGTTATGGACTGACAATAAACCTCCCATTACCCATCCTCCTGCACTTCTTCTGGGGAGTAGGGAAGTCAGGAATGAAGAAGCAATCAAGTAGCTGGGTGGGAGTTTGGCCCTTAACCAATGCTAACTCATCAAATCAACAAATGCAATAACCATCTCATGGACTGAACAAAGTGCAAGGGAAGTGTGAGGTATCATTCATTTTGCATTTGGCTTATTTAGTCCTTCCTAAACAATTCACAGAACGCATCTATCTAGGTTCCATTGTTCTGACTAAGCACTTCTCAAATTCTGCACAGTCATTACTGGCAATAATTTCTACTTTTAACAAGCAGTGGAAAAGTCTTTCTATTGGTGAAATAGGATTACTATGAATGAAAGTTTCAGAGTAACTTTAACTCCGGACTTCCAGTTCTATACTGCTTGTGTATTTTATGTTAGACTTGAGCATGTTCTGGTAACCTCACAAGCATCTTCAAAACAAAACTGAGGTTCACTATGTGAAAACAATTTTTCCAAAGATTTTCACCTAACCAAAATTAGCTTTCAGAATATGTATAGAATGTTAGGAAGAATTTCAGTTGCTTTGTACAGACATTCTGCAGATAACATACTTTTTTTCTCCTCTTCAGTTTTGGCAAACATGTATTTACTATTAAAAATCACAAAGATTAATTGATTCAAAGTTTAGTTATGACAATCAAGTAAGAAAAATTACATTTCAAACATCTATTTTAATTAAGAGTTCAGAAGAAGCACTTGAGCACGCTGAGGTGCACAGGAGCACAAAAATGCTACTAAACTAAGGCTCCATCTGGTAAAGGAAACATTTTCTTGTGCAAAAACCACAGTCATAGCTAGTAAAATTCTACATTCCTGCAACACCAATTAGGCCAACTGGGAAGCTAGCTGCATCTTATCAGTCCAGATGCTACCTTTTTCACATGTGATACAATTCAAAAGTAATACTCATCTCATTGACATCTTCCAAGAAAAAGTGGGCATGTCCAGATCAGGCATTACTGAAAACAGAGAATCATAAAGCACAAGAAGAGTATGTGGGATCTAAGAAGCAATGTATACATGTATGGCTTGGTAAAGTTCTAAGGACAAATATCAATCTCTGTTGAAGTTCTGGAGAGAAATTTGTGTTCATATTAATGCACAGACACAAATTCTGCCACAATATTTTCTACTTAAGAGTATTTTATGTTGATTTAGGGACTCTTTAGTTGTTGGGCTGGTTTTATTTTAATTTATTCTGACTTTAATTCTATGCTTCTACTCAAACCAGTGAAGATATTTGTTCCTGCCTGCAACTGTTGAATCTACTATGGTTCATTTCCCACTGATCTAAATATTAAGGCTGCAGGAAAGCACTTCTTCATTTAGAATAAATCCATTAGATGTTCCATGTCACTAATTTGCTTTGTTCCTGCTGCCTTTTGCTTATTGACACCTGAAGTTTTCTTATCCCTCTCTCACAGATCATTTATCAGAAGGCATGCAGCTCGAGTTCAGGCACTCCAAAATATTACATATGAACAAGACATATTGTAATCCTCTGCAGATCTTCAGAGTAAGTCTGATCTCTCATGGAACCAGATGTTTTGTTATCTCCAAATTAGGCAGGGACTTCATTTTGCACAGGGGAAGGGCTTCATTTCACCATCTATCAAGTTTCTGGAATCCTTACTTTCCAGTTCACACAGCACCAATCATGCTTCTGAGTCTTTCCACAACTGAATTTGTACTAGGGCATCACACGCTTGGCAGGTATTCTTCGAAACGGGGAAGGGGAACAAGTATTAATGGAGAGGATCAGACCCATCCCCACCTCTCAAGAGATTACTGATAGGATACTGATATTCATGGAATAATACACAGAATAACCTCCCTGTGTGTGATTCTGGACAAAAATATATCCTTTTAGCTTCAAAAAAGCTCCTGAAAAATGAGGGTAATATAGCTGGGATGCCAGAAAAACAGAAAAAAAAATTTTTAAAAAAATTACATTCAGTTACTGTGTCAGACAAGTTCTGGATAGTGGTTCTTTTAACCCTTGCAATCACACTAGGGACCTAACTCACGGTGAATACAACTCTTCATCTACATGGGATTGTTTCCTCTTGATACAATCAGAGCAGATGAAAACCAGATGCTGGGGGTCCAGTTTGATGGGATTTTTGTTTTAGGGATTTTTGCACAACAAAAGTAATTCAGCTTTGTGGAGCTTAAAAATGCTCTCTTCCCAAGACACATAACACAATAATACATTGCATATCAGCAAAAGACAACAGCATTGCTATACACACAGGTCTTTGAATCTTTCCATCCAGGTTTTTTTCATGTGCATTAGAAGCAGATATTATATGCCCTCATGTTTATACAAGGAAAATACACAACAACTAGTAAGATATCAGAATGTTGCAATGTTTCTCTACTTTTTTTTGCATGTTATAAAGCATTTTAAAAACTACTAAACTTGCTTTAAAAATTGCATCATTGAGGGGAGCAAAATGTAAAGCACCACAAGATAAAATGTTTCAAAGCAGATGCTGACAAATAGAAGCTTCCTCTGTGTATTTTATGTTTACAAATTTAAAACTGAGACAATGGATAACAGAGAGAAACCAGCAGCAGACTGAGTACCTTCTAGTAAAATACATCGGTATTTTTGTTTGCCATATTCATAAAACTAGTGCTGCAAGAGCTCCTTTGGTTCTTCTAGGCTCTTAACTTCAGAACTAAGACAAGGAATAGGGCTGCAATTCAAAAGTCAATCCCAGTTCTTCTACCTGAATCCATTTTGACATTCCATGTTTACATCAAAATCAAACCATATTTGTGCAAATTAAACTGAGTTCTCCTTTCCATAAAGGACCTTGTCTTATTCTCCCATAAGAAGAGGCACTGTATTAGAAATGACAATTATTGCACCTCTTACTAATTATCTTTGAAGAAGCAAAAAGAAGTGAAAATTTTTCATTATTGCAATAATGGATAATATCAACTCTTTGGATTTAAAATTTAAATATTTGAATAATCCAACAATGATAATGGTCTGCCACACGAACATGAGCGACAAAATATTTCTGGTATTCATGTTCAACTACACGTTACAGACAACGTCAACAACAGGCCAAAATTTCTTCCCTTGCTACATGTTATTTTTCATTGAAGAAAAGCAGGGTTTTTTTCCCCAGCAGCATATCTCTACTTGTTTTAGAGATTTTAATAGTTTTACATACCTGTCAACTACCAGTTAATTTACTGATAAAAAGGTTTCTTCCACTGTCAAATGATGCTTCCTCTGCCAATATTGCTACTAGGTGTTTCATTCTTTCATTCTGATTCTCTATCTAGAAACCTAGAAATATATTAATTGTTGGGACATGTAAAACTCTCTCAGGTTCTTGGGCAAGAAGGAATCGCTCCCAGGTTAGGGCCATTCATTTTTAGGAAATCCGGAACTTGCACTTTGAATTTTAGTCCTTGCGGCATGACATGCCTCTCAAACACTGAATGGATGGAAGCAATGCAGAATGTATCTGGGCCTTCAGACCAACAGCTCCATGGTCCACTGTAACCACTACTGCTTGCAGTGCTGTCTTCATTGACAAGATTTCTGTGACCAGAAGTAAAAACTCTCATGTCAGTTCCTTACTGCTGCTGCTCTGGAAACCTTGAGATACAGATTTTAGATGAAAGACAGACTTAAAAATCAGAAGTTTAGGGAGAAGACAATAAATACCTTGCCTGTCTGAAAGAAAGCTAGAACAATCACATCCAAAGTGACTCAAAGATAGGCACAAAACTGTCTACTTCCTTTACAGCAAACAAAGCCAAAAAGAACATAGCAATTAAAAGAATGAATGGCAGATACAGAAGATGTATTCCCTGGGCTGGGATATAGAAAAATACTCAGCCTCCTTTATTTCTCAGGGGCTGAGTGAGATGTACTTATTTCTCAGACAACTATATCTCCAATTTTCACATCACTGGAATAGCTGGCTTAACATTCAAAATTAAGTGTTTCAAATCCACATGTGAGTGGAGAGTTGAAAAACAGAAAAGAAAGATAGTAAAAGTATTTAAGTTCAAACAAGATAAATATTTTGCAGTGCACTAATCTTTCTTAGCAAGCAATATTAACTCAGGTGTGACACATATAAAACCGGAATGCGAGACAGCATTATACTTTCCCTGGTCAGACTGACCCAGTCTTTTCCTTCCCTGAGCCCTTCTAAAAAATGACAGCTGTGGAGAGGTAAGCGGAAGATAAAACTGTCTGACAAGACACTGGAAATGTTTAAAAACACACCAAACATTCTGTTGTCAAAAACTTTCAAATGAAGTGATTTAATTCATATTAATTTCAAAGTTGCCACAAAGGAACAACCTTATTTGACAAAATCATGCTGCTCTCCTACCACAGAACTAATAGATGGAAGGTTACATAACCAGTAAATTATCTAAGAAAGCTTTAATTGGAAAAGAACCAAAACTTAAATTTCATGTAATGAGAGACAACCAATCATTTTCTTATTTTTAAAAAAACAAGTTTCCCTGTAAAGCAATCATCACTATAATAAATATACCTGCTATTTTTAGATATAATGTAAAAAAATTACACATGCATTTTGGAGAAATCCAAGCACTAGTGTTGTAGTTTTAGTAAAACGATGGCACATACTCTATAAAAGTAACAGTTTTTAATGCATAACAGCAAGTAGCCACAGACTTCCCATAAAAATGAGGTCTCATAATTTAACAAAGACAAAAATCAGAACACAGCCTGACAATACCGTAATCTATTGTTAGCATTAAATGCTCAGTCATAAGAATTTAATTGTAACTACATGTGAAGCTCTGACACTTAAGACTGGCAGGGTCTTTATTCAGCAGGCATGGACAAGGAGAACATATTTTACACATGCTATAAATCATTGTTTGTTATCCTAGCTCTAAGCACACAAAAAAAACCTACACATGACACAAGACTCCTTCTTTGCTTCTGCATGTACCTAGGAAGATTTATAGATACACAAAGACACATATATGGATACATACACACAAAATACAAACAAAGGATGCTGCAAAGGAAAAGATGGAAAAAAAATGTTGGTTTTCCCATCTAAATTCCACGCATTCTTACTGATAAAAATGATGGCCTCTAGCTCCTTTTCTTTTTTCCCGTTTCTTAAAGTAAAGAACTGAAAACAGCATTGCAGGCCAACAGAACTTAGCCAAGCACTATGTACAGAGACATTTTCTGGAAGCTCAGAACCACCAAACAAAATTTTCAAAAAGACAGCATGGCAACACAGGCCTTCGTCTGAAGACAGACACTTCAGAATCCTGTGATTAAAAGAAATAGGTTATAATTACTACACATGCAGAGGTACAGTTCAAAAACATCTTCTCCCCAGGTTTAAAACAAACACACACAGATGTCAAGAAACAACCATGAGATGATGCACTTAAAATAGTAATATCTGTTTACAAATTCAAGTTGCTGCTTGGTGAAAACTTGATTTCTGCAACATGTCCCCAAGATATGATCTAATACTAAAACTTATCCTGCGGTAGGTCTACTTTTCAATTACTAGAAGTAACCATACAAGGTATATAATTAGTTATGACACTGGGACAGGCATACATGTTTCAACACAGACAGAGCTCTGAACAAAGTTTTTGGCAGTATATGACAGAAGACTTAAATTGAAGGCTCAAAGGCAGGGTATAGTGTATTATAGGAAAAAAAAAAAAAAAAAGACAAAACAAACACATAAACCACCCTGTAACTTAAAAAGTTCTCACACCAAATGATTTTTAAAGGTATGAGCATATTCAGCTGAAACACCTTTCATAAGCTGGAGAGAGAAAAAACATTGCCCTGAAGCATCAAAATGGGCTATATTACAAATTAAGAAAAAGAAACTCAATCCTTTGAATGGTTTCTTTTCTTTCAGTGAAAGGGTGTAATTCTTCCCTAAAGACTACATTATGACAAAACATTTATATAAATCAAAGAAGATTTCAATAATGACTGTGGGCATGAGATCTTAAATCTGGGATGAAACACCAAATTCTATCAATTCTAAAATAAATTAGGCAAGGATTATGCAAGTAGCACTTATCTTGGCATTACAAAAGAAAAAAAAAAAAAAAAAAAAAAAAAAAAGAAAAGAGAAAAGAACATTACTGTCAAAGACATATCATCAACATGCTTTCAAGCACCAGTCCCTGGAAGGGCCTTTAGCACTAACTTCAGAATAAGTGAGCTCTGAGTTCAATTAGGTATCTAGTTTCTAAATGTTTTCATTTAAGCAACCAACAAGACACCAAATGAGATTTAATGGCAATATCTATATGGATTAACATTATAGATGTCTTGTTTGATTCTACAGAAAGAATTGACTTCAGCTAGTTTAAACAAGCTTCTTCAGATGTTTGAAAGGGTATTCTTGCTCTGCTATGTTCCACACAAACAAGTCCTTTAAAGGTCATTTTTTTAACCAAATGGCCATGATGACAGTTTTTGTAACAGGAGACAAAGTCTGTAAATCTGTGATGCAGATATCTTGGAAAGTATACCTTAAGCTAAAACAATCATAACTGATAAGCTTTTACTTATCTGAAATTAAACTAATATTTGCAAAAAACACAGTAGTAATTTTTTAGAGTTTTCCTATGTTTAAAAAATAGCTTACATATTATCAATACACAAACAAACCAGATATTCAATTTTGATAACTATCCTAAAGAATATAAGAGCATAACATCTTTAATTTCACACCCTTAGACAAACTTGGAGGAAAACAACACACTGCCTTTCTAAAATTAATGTAGTAATACTACCTCCATCCTCTTAGATTAACATTACTTAGAGAGCTGATGCAGCATTGTTGGCAGAAATGTTTCTTTTGTCAGCATATACCACGTCCTATCTAAACAAAATCTAACAATAACTCTCTTTTCCCTGCTTCAGATACTTAACAAAGAACCTGGCCCTTGCCAAATACTTGGAAACAGTGTGCCTGTGATGTCACACACTGTATTCATATGAGGAAAGAAATCATTTTTTCAAAGATATGAAGAGCATATAGTATCAACTGCCTATTCCTTCTGAAGCTGAAAGTATTAAATGTTAGTTTATTGACTATAACTGTGGTAACATGGCTAATACAGCACTTGAGATTAAACTATGTAAGTCTTCCTCAGTTAAAACTAGTACTTTCTATCTAAGAAACAGTTTACTTAACGATCTGCATAGTAGCTGGGTGGGCCACATTTACCCCTAGTTCAGTTCATTAATATAAATAAAATACAATGACCAGGAAAATAACCTAATTTTGGGGAAGCAAGTAACAGAGTTGGCAGCATGTGGGTGCACCTGAAAGTATCAACTTTCGTTAGCCTTCTCTAAATTGTGTCCACCTCAGCAACTATATCTTTACTTCTCAGTCTTACAAACAAAACAACAGTTTTCCAAAACTAGCTTCATCTCAAGAGAAAGAAAGACTTGATCTTGCATACTTTGTGGGCATTGATCCTGCATTCAAAAGGCAGTGGTGCATTTCAAGTGCTATAATTAAGTAACAGCATAATGCCAGTATGAATAAATATGAAGATACTAAAATTCAGTGCACTCCAGAGCTACAGGGCCTCAGAAAACCACATAATAACATAAAGCATTGCACTAATAAACCAGATCAAGTGTTTGCTAAGAAAAGTTGGACCAGTTGGTTGGATCTTTGAAAGGCTGGATCTGTGAGGTTCCTTGCAACCCAGAATCCTGTGACTATGAAGCTCATTCATAGATTTTGCTCTATTTGAGAGAATTTTTTCAAGTATTACAGTATACTACAGAATAACATTCTTATCCACATTTTCTTTCTTCACAATCAATATATGAATACATGCTACAGATGGTAATATTATGCAGACCACACATTTAATGATACGTATTCAGCTGATGGGTTTTTAACTCTGCAACTATCAGTTACAATAAAATTGCTCTGCTATTTTAGCTCTTACAAGTTGCCACACTAGAAGGACTACTGGACTTCTGTTCCAAACAATGTTTCTTCCTCAGTTTTATCAAGTTTTGAATAATTAGCATGGTGACTCAAATACTATTCATGGAGTGCCTGTCTTTAGCATGACATTAAAAAAGCCTCTTGAAAATATACCATGATTCAAGCTACCATGACCCCTACAGAACACAGTGCTAATATCATGGCCCTACTGTTTTCTAACTCACATAATTATGACTGGACACTAAACTCATGAAAGCCAAGGGCAAAACACCCATTAGAAAACAATTAGACAAAGAAAAAATCATCAGGTGATCAGGATACACTCACAGTGTATGAGTTAGCTTGAAGCACATGCCACATAGACTTACCAGCACTATAAGTGAAGTAAACTACATATAATCAGGATAGTACAAATAAACTAACAAGCTTTCACTTCCTACTGAAGGTTACCTTGTAGCAGCCATCTTCTGTAGGTATGTTCACAAGAATCACGAACTTAGAAAGGCAAAAGTCTTTTTCAAGTCAGTATGAGATCTGGTATTTCACTGCCTTGCTGAGGGGGAAACTGTTCCATATAGTTCACTCTAAACACCAGAAGTTTGTTCACTTCTGAACTGCCAAAATACATGCCATTCTTTATGACACCTGGCTTAGGTCTACAATTCAAGTTGTAACATATATTCTTGAAATTTTGGGATGAAATTTCAATAAGCTAGAATAAGAGATTTTTAAGTACTGAAGGCCAACAATGAATACAGCACAAACCATCCAACAGAACACTCAGTACTTCCACTGAAATTATCTAACACCTCAGAGTCACCAACTTCTACGTTGTCTGAAATCAAGTTCAATAACACTTGTCTGTGTCCATTTTCATACCTATCCCTGTGACAGGCAATAGTGCAATTACAAAATGGTAGTGAAAGAAGTTATCTGTTAAGTTGCATGGCTTAATTTCAGCTGAGCTTCCATTACCCTTCACTTAACTTATTAACCTCTATGCTTTTTCCCACTGTGGCATTGCATCTTGTCAACATCTGGTATTTCCATTATTTCATGTGTACCCTCAGTTACAAATGTTTATTTTCCCAAGAAAATCTTACTATCTTACTAGGAACAGCAAGTTCCTAAAATTTTCAGTCTTGAAGCTTTTTCATAGAAAATACAGAGATACTGTCTATAACGTAACAAAAGCTAACCAAACACACAGCATATTGTTCCCATGACAATATAATCACAGTGTATTTTAATGTACATTTATAACAGCAATAGAACCCAAGATAAAAGGGATGAAGATCTTCTTTTGCAAGCCAATGTAACTTTTTGTAATTCTTCTTTTATAATGTATTACAAAAGGCATGTTATCCTTTTTTATGAACTATTGCCATCATAAATGGAAGTCATCAGATTTGTTAAATGAGAGGAGATCCTGAAATTAGGCAAAAATCTACAAGGATTCTTCTACAAATCCCATTCAACACTGCTTTCAAGAGAAAATATTCACAAGAGCTGGCCCTTCACAGAATTAGAGAAATATCAGAGGCTTGGTTGTTAGCAGGCCTTGTTATCATTACTATAATATGATAATGATATATACATTAAATGATACACTATATTATATAATATAATACTATAAGACACAGGATCACAATGGTGGCTTTGTTTTAAGTAATGACTATGGAAACATTCAAATCACAGAATAAGATAACAATATATCTCAAAGGAAACTCAGTGCATTGTATGAGAATGTTGAAAAAGAAGGTTTATAATGTACAGAACAGTTAAGAAAGCTGGGAAATAATGAAAATAAAATAAGAAATGCAAAACTCCAAACAGAAATCAGTGTTTGCTAAAATGTACTCCTAAGATTAAAGGGGTATTTGATTTCCCTTTCAACAGTGCAGTCATTTTCATACACAAGTTTCAGAATTGATGTATATCCCTTTTACTCAAGAACCAGAACTACTCAAAAAGCTTTCCTGGTAGAAAAATTCCTTTCCAGAAAAACATTATGCATTTATATATACTAATATGTACGTATATCTGAATCAAATCACAAAATTGATTGGTACGGGTAGGAAGGGACCACCAAAGGGTCATCTGCTCTAACCTGCCTGCTCAAGAATGGTCAACTCAGAGCACATGGCATCCCAACAGTTCTAGAATATCTCCAGTTAGGGGACTCCATAACCTTGATGGGCAATCTGTGCCAGTGCTTGATCACTGCACAGTAAAGAATTCCTTCTTCCTGTTCAGGTGGAACTTCCTGTGCATCAGTTTCTGCCTATTCCCCTTTGTCCTATTACTCTGAGTAGTACTGAGCAGAGTCTGGATCCACAATTTTGACACTCTCCATTCAGATACTTGTATGTATCAATGAGGACTGCACTCAGTCATCTCTTCTCAAGGCCAAACAGGCCTAGCTCTCTCAGCCTTTCCTGATAAACAGATAGTCCAGTCCCTTAATCATCTTTGTCGCCCTCCAATAGACCTGCTCCAGCAGCATCATGGTTCTCCTGCACTGAAGATCCCAGAACTGGATGCAGAACCCCAGAAGTGCTTTCTGTGGCTGAGCACAGGGGGAATATCTGAATAAATGTAAGTACTGCGTGCGTAAAATGTACATGAGTAGGTATGTGTTTTTGTGCATATTTATATGTTAATGAGTTTACAAGGAAACTTATCTATGCATTTACCATAATGTATAGATACATACATACATACACACACAAAGAGGAAAGCTGCAGCAGAATTTCTGAAAGTTTCCCCTTCCACTCCATTTGCAGCTTATCTCTCTATACTGGCCACTGGTCAGTTTTTAACGAGTATTAAACTGCTTTTTGAAATAAATTTCCATTATATTTAAACATCAAATCAAAATCATTCTTGCAACCTGTGAAACAAAGACACATACATATTTAGTACTACCAAGGGCCTTCTGTCAATGAGTCTGAAATGTGCTAGCCACACTGGAATACACTTGGAGTCTTTAAGGAGATACGACAGGAATTTCTAACGCAATAACAACCAACAGGGAGAAACCAGGGAAATAGCTCAAAGAAATTTAGGGTTACTCCTAAAAGAAGGTTACTTGGCCAACAATTCAGCTCAAGTGCCTCTACACCAATGCATGCAGTATGGGGAGCAAACAGGAGAAGCTGGAAGCCACCACGCTGCTAGAAAGTTATGACCAAGCTGCCATTTCTGAAATTTGGTGGGATGAATCCCATTACCGGACACTCTGGCAAACTGTCCTCAGGGACAAGGAAGCAGAACAGAGCTGGCAGATCTTTAATTAAGTCTTCCATAGAGCATATGACCGAGGAATTCCCAGGAACAAGAATTCAGGCAAAGAAGGCAAGCAATGTTATGGCAGAATAGGGAACTCTTGGTCAAACTACAGGGCAGGAATGAAATCCAGTGGCAGTGAAGCAGGGACAGGTCTTCTTCCTGGGAAGAGCATTTGGGTGCTTCCCAGTTGTGTACAGATAGGGTAAAGAAGACCAAGGCAAAAACACTGTTCACCTTGGCGCAGCACATAAAGAATCTCAAAGGCTTCTACAGGTATGTTAACCAGAATGGGAAGGTCAGAGAAGGTATACCCACCCTGGGTATACAAACAAGCTGGAAAAATGGTAGCAATGGATGAGGAAAAGGCTGAGGTATTCAACAACTTTTTACCTCAGTCTTCACTGGTACTTCTCTTCTTGCACTTCTTGAGCAGATGGATCACAAAGCTAAGTGCTTCCCACGGTAAGAGAAGATTAGGTTTGTGACCATCTGAGGAACATAATCATGCATAATTCTAAGGGATCTGATGATATGCATCCCATAGTCATGAGGAAATTGACTGATGTAGTTGCCAAGCCACTCTTCATGATATTTGAAAAGTCATGGCAGTCCATCTCAGGTGACTGTAAAGGGGGAAACATTGAACCCATGTTTAAAAGGCCAGAAAGAAGGACCCTAGCAATGCCTGACCTGTCATCTTCCCTCTCTGCCTTGGAAGATCATGGAACAGATCCTTCCCAGAAGCTCTGCTAAGGAGTAAGGGAAGTGACTTGAGGACAACCTGAATTACTCCATCTTGCCTGACCAACCCTGTGGCCTCCTATGATGACTGACTACATCAGTGGAAAAGGGAAGGGCTATGGATGTCATTTATCTGGACTTCACATAAGGCCTCTGACACTATTTCCCACAATATCCTTTTCTCTAAATTGAAGAGATATGGATTTGGTGGATGGACTCTTTGGTGAATAACATGGATGACTGCGTTCAGAGGATAGTGGTTAGTGGCTCAGTATCCCAATGGACACCAGTGACAAGTGGGGTCCCTCAAGAGACTGTACTGGGATCAGTGTTATTTAATTTCTTCAGTCATTAAATCAATTACTACAATCAGTGGCACACACAGCAGAATTAAGTGCATCCTCAAGAAGTTAGAAGATGATACCAAGCTGAGTGGTGTGATCGACACTTCTAAAGGCCAAGATGCCATCCAGAGGGACCTGGACAAGCTCGAGGAGTGGGTCCATGGTAATGTCATGAGGTTCAACAAAGCCAAGAGAAAAGCGCTGCACCTTGGTCAGGGCAAGGCCTGGCACCAACATAGGCTGGGAAATTAAGGAAAGAGAGCAACCTTGAGGAGGGTGACTTGGGGTGCTTGCATAGATGAAAAGATGAATATAAACTGGCAATGTGTGCTTGCATTCCAAGAAACCAGCTGTATCCTGGGCTGCATCCAAAGCACCATGGACATCAGGGCCAGGGAGGGGATTCTGCCCCTCTGCTCTGCCCTGGTGAGACCCCACCTGCAGTGCTGCATCCAGCTCTGGGGTGCCCAGTCACATGGACCTGTTGGGGCATGTCCAGAGGAAGACCAACAAGTTCATTATATAGGGATGGTGCATGTCTCCTATGAGGAAAGGCTGAGAGAATTAGGATACTTCAGCCTGGGGAAGAGAACACTTTGAAGGTGACTTAATTGTGGCTCCTGAAGGGAACTTACAACAAAGATTAAGGGAGACTTTTCATACAGAAATGTCAGGGGAATGGCTTCTAACTGAAAAGAGGTAGGTTTAGATTAGGTATCAAGGATAAATTCATTACTGTGAGAGTAGTGAGGCACTGGAACAGCTTGTTCAGGCAATTTGTGGATTTCCTACCCCTGAAAGTGTTCAAGGCCAGGTTGGATAGGGTTTTAGATAGAGCAATCTGGTCTAGTGAAAGGTATCCCTGCCCATGGTGGTGAGGGGTTAGAACAAGACAATCTTTAGGGTCCCTTCCAACCTAAACTATTCCATTATTTTATGATTTTGCTTGTTATGAGCTAAATTTGTGTTCCTTTGTTATAAACTTAACACAACAAGAAAAAAAAAAACAAACAATCCTAAAAACTGATAGAATAAAACTGAAGTCTGAAGGTGAATAGTTGTATCCCTCACATCCTTGAGGCTTAACTCTATAAAGATGAGGACAAGAGTAGCTCTCTTGACCCCTTCACTCGGAGAGTTTCTCTCTTGCAACTGTTTGATCTACTGTAATTAGATTCTTCGTGAGTGTGGCAACTGCTACCTGAGAATTTTTTTTTTTGACCCTCCATGTTTGACAATGGGAAGACAGTAACTGCCTTTGTGCTCCACAGGTTTATCTAACAGACTTGTAAATCCTCTGTAGAGCCTAGAGGCTTGCAAATAATGCAAATTATACAAAACTCATCCCACCATACTTCCCACACCTGTGAATCATTTAGCAGAAAAAGGACCATGAAATTCCACATACAAATTACACGAGAGAACACAGCTGGAAAGAGGCAAGCCTCTTGTCCTGCTGCTAGAGTGACTAGAGATACAAGCCTGTCAGGTTCCTCCAGCATTATACTATCAGTCTCACTCACCTCCTTCCCTGCTGTCACCAGCATCACAGAGCCTATTATTCACCTCTTATTTTTAAAAGACTACTACTACAGTATCCACAGAGGTTGCCCATCAATCTCCACGAGACAGTGAAGAGTTTCTTCCCATTTTCTGACCCCCAAGCCAAACCACAAAGAACCAGCAGATCATCCTCATGCCTACTAGTGTCATACTGACCCCTCCATTGCGAAAGTGCCTGCTCAGGAATTGAAGAAATTCTTGCTTATGAAGAATCATTTGATATCACAAATCCTTTAAATATACTGGCTGACAAACAAAGACTGATTCACCAACTAGTACAAGTTACAAGTTAAGAGGAAAGAGAGAAGATTGTAACTTACATTCCAATGGCAAAAGTTTAGAAAAAAGCATAGTATAGGTAAAGGAATAGAAGCCTTTAAATCACACATCACTTATCTGTTATTGCTTCCTTTTCCTACTTCACTTTCTTTCTGCCTTACCAGGTGAATTACATTAGCTTAGACTTAAATTCACTTAGAAGCTTTTAGTTACATAATGCACATGATTTTACACATCGCTTTTTAATATTTTCACCGAAGTGAGGAAAATCTAAATGCCAGTTTGTGTACTGAAAAACATAAATTTCTCAGCCTCTCCACATTGCTTGTATAATCACTTAGCCAACTGGCTTGTAGTGTCATTTACTTTGATCAGGTATATTTCATGGGATATCAGAAACAAGGTGTGTCCAAAAGGTGGCTCAAAATATAGCTGCTAACTAAAATACAGTCATAGCCTAGCACAAAAGTTGAAAGCTTGCACTTTTACTTAAATAATATTTGAATTTTTTTTTCTAATTCTTAGCATCTCTATAAGAACAGCAAAATACTTTCCAAAACACCCTCTAGGATTCTGTACAGAATCTCATTCTGGAGAGCTAAGTATTATCAGTAGACTTTTAGAAGCTTATAATTGGCATCAGAACAGTATTTAAAAAATCTGCTTAACTGTATTATAGGCTATACATTACTGTCCATAATAATAACTTTTCAAACATACAGATGGGGTATATGCCTATTTGATAGTATTAGGAATATACCTGGGACTGCACAGTGAGATGGATAACAAAAGCCCTCTTTAATAGAACTGGCACACTGCCACAACAAAGCCAACAGAGTTAGGCCAGTAAGAGTCTATCAAAACAACTACAAAAGTAATTACTTAGCAATGAAATTTTAAATGTCTTAACAATAAAGGGTGAAAAAGCATTTTCAGGAAAATATTTCCCTTCGTTCAAAAAAATCGCACTAATCAGGAGTTCCAAATTAATTTACCTTAAATTTATTATACCTAAATTCAATTTCAAAGTAGTTTTATTGCAAAAAAGTCACCAGGCTAGTTACAGTAAAGAGAAGTGGTTCATCATGCTGAGCACATCTCTCTAAATGTCAAATGCTACATTTCAACAGGAAAATTTATTTGATTCCTAACTGGCCCTTTCATCTTTGATTTGGAAACCATGTAGTAAGTTTTAGACTCATCAAAGCTAAAATCAGTCTAGTAATGAAAGGATGTCTTAAACTAAGGGCACTTTTATATTTGTTCCAGATCATGTCTGAAGATGTTTTTTCATTTAAATATTTGTCTAATTCAAATCACAAAATAAAAATGCTTAGCTTCTAACTTCAGGAGAATGGAATTAAACATCAGCATTACGCATATTTCCAATGCTTGAACAAGAAAAATAAAAAGACTACTTTTGCTGAATTTTCTCTTAAACAGATTTTTCTTTGGATTCACTTGTTCATACAATCAACTAATATACTGCTGGTCACTTTGGATTCTATGTTCTGAATTCAAGCAAAAGGTGCAGTCAGGCTTTACTTATTTAATATCAAAAATACAAAGAATTAAAAAGCACAGAAATCCTATTAATAAACTATTACCTCTCATACTTTCAGATGATGCTATTCTAAAATATTTATATGAAATAAGGAAGTTTTAAAGAATTTTCCTGTAGCCCACTACATTTATATTCTTCAAAATCCTCTTAGCATGCTATAAAAAGTGCAAAGGAGTTGACTAGACTTCATTCAACAGTTTCATAAAACTTTAACTCCACTTGTTTCAGTGGCTTTACTCCCACTTCCAACCTTGCTGTGGATAGGAGCAATATGAGACCCTAATGTTCTACACAGAACAAAGAAGAATTATTAAAATTATAATTGAACTATAAATCTATAGGTTTCTTCTGGTCAAAATCTCCTTATGAAAGTCATATGAAGTTATACATCACATTGTTATAATGCTACTGATAAAAATGTAACTAAAATGCATTACAAAAGGTCAAATATAGAGAAGTGAGAAACAAGCATGTATTTTTTGCTATTATATAAATGGAGAGCTCAGAGTTCAGTTACACTGGGTTAACATGGGCTTCAAGAAATTTCAGAATGAAAATGTATGTAAATATGGCACTGGATTGGAGGGCATGCCTCAGTAGAATGAGGAAGTTGTGTCACAGCTATTAATTTTGGCTCTTTGAGTAGCAAACGAAGAATAAACTACTTAGATGCACCTAGATATTCTTGGCCAAATTTATGCCTCAGAAAAGACCATGACAATGCTTTTACAAAATCAAGAGTGAACTTCTGAGCTTTACTAAGTGGAGTATTTCAAAATACATTACAATTAGTATTTGCTATTTTTTTTCAAGTAGTTTGAAAGATTTGCAGGTTTTGATCCAAAACCAAGGAAATAGAAACAGTAGTCAAAAAGTCTATTATTGAACACATTTTAAAGTACAGTTTAGTCTGGCAGCTTAAAAAGTGAAAAGCAATATAGTTCGAAGTCATAGAAAATATTTTTTTCTTTGTAAAAGGCACTTAAATGAAACTAATGTGATTGACAAGTACCTCGCAAGCAAGCCTTGGCAACAGTTAGTGCAAATCCATCTCTTTACTGTTTTAAGAGAAATTCCTTCACAACTGTTTGTCTTTGCAATAACTCCTACAAAGCTCATTAGTGCCAGCCTTCGTTTATCCCCCATGTTGTGCATTTATCTCCGGGATGCATTATCAACATGTGGCACATGTCTGTGACATGCACAGAAGAGTTGCACCCCAGGACAGCAGCATGCATGACAATAGTGTTGACTCTTACTCCTTTATGGTTGCTGGGATGTAACCGAGAAATCTAATAACTGTGACAGTAGGCCTTTAGGTTTCTCCTTGCCTTTCCAGACAGTGAAGCTGCACAGACACTAATGAAAGGTTAAATGAATAGGAATAGCTGACAAGAGGTACAATAAAGAAGGGACTTGGTAATCCACAGACACTGAGCAGAGATCCTCGGCTCAAGCCGAGAAAGGACAGCACATCGCCGAGTCACAATATTTAAAACAGCTTGCTATACACAGAGGCTTTTGTGTCTGGGTACATGTCTGGCTTTGGAAGAAAAAAAAAGATACTGAAAAGAAATTTCAGCATGAGGCACTTCAGCAAATGTCAGGTCACAAAAAGGGAAAAATGTTTTTTTGTTTGCTCTTACATCTTTGTATTCAACAGTAAAGAGCATTGACTAAGAGCACAAACCAGAAGTTCCAAAATAATACATATTTGACAAATATAATAAAGTTGCAACACTAATTCAGTGTGATTCCAGCTGACAGCATGACGGGTGTTGCACATACACCCAGCTTCATTTACAGCTGATAGCAGTTAATAAAACGCTTTGCATACCCTTTAAAACTTCCCATAGCTGAAGGTTTTCTAACAGGCCTAGCTTCTACAGTTTTATATGCAGCAGAATGGTAGACCTAACCAATTATAATACTCTGCAAAAACATAGCTGAACTTCCAGACAGTGCACCAGACCATGGTGACTTAAAAACTTTTTAGTGGTTAGCTTATGGCACTTTGATTTCACTTGGCTTGTGACTTACAAATCAGCATTATGAACATTCTGGCTTTTATAATGAAAAAATAATTGCAATGCCCAGCGTGATTTTAAAACTTTTCTTTTTACAGTTTTCTACAAAAATGTGATTTATGTACATAATATGACATTTAAAAATTTAAAGAAACAGAAAGAAATCTCTGAAGTAACAAATCAGAAGCAAATCTGATCGTTACCTGAATTTATGTGAGTTCTTTTTAACATAAAATATTTCAGGAGAGAAGTACTGAAATAGATGCTGCAGATGAAAAGAATTCTCTCTCAAAATCCTTGATTTATCTAGAATAAAAAAAAAAAAGTACTTACATATCTATCTGGAGTATAAAATATACATATTTATAATATGTGGTGAGAGTATTATGATAAGATTCTAAATGAGAGAACCTCTTTGAACAACCACATTACAGCAGAACTCTTGAGTGTACTAAGATTCTAATAATCAAGAAATAAAGGGTTTTACTAGCACAGCACATAATGAGAGCTACTGTGTGAGAGATAAAGGAGACAAATCTGGTACTTTATCTCACTGGATTATATAATTTACTGAAAAGGTAAATAAGTTTGTGCAGAGTAATACTTCTAAAATCTGCCATATAAATATTAAGCAGCAATTATGATCAATGCATTTTTAGGAAAAATATGTCAGAATTTAGGTGGGATGAAACTGACACAGAATACAAGGTTTAGACAGATGCTTTTTATTAAGCCATGTTAAATGCTATTCTTCTAAATTAAGTACAAATTCCTGGCTAGAGTAGGAAGTGATACACATTTCCAAAATGACAGATATACTCTATTTGTTTTGCATTTTATGAGGAACCTTTTGTATTTCCAGACATGTACATTTTCTTCCTAACACATACTAATGGTAGACATTAAATCAAATTAAATCACTAAATAAAAAGTTCTGTGCAAACCTGCAGACTGAGAGTCAGGACTCTTATTAAACAACATTCAGCGATGAAAAGACTTCACATTCTAGTGACAGTGTCCAAAGTGCAAAAGGGAAAGGGACACTGCCAGAAACGCCCATCTCTGAGACGAAAGAAAAATAAATTTGGTTTTTGTACAAAATCCAATGTTTTACTTGGACTTGTTTTAATGTAATTGCTTTGCGTTTGGTCATTTCTGCTTTGTTTGAAATTCACAAGATCTGTAGTCAGCCACAAATCCTACTGACATACACAGACACATAACACAGAATAAAGCCACCTCAAAGTCTAATTTCTAGATCTTTGGCTCGGAAAAAAAAGGTAGGAATCAGCCCTCCCTTATTCAGAATATTTTTCCCCTTTTTTCTACCTATGGCATATTTAACAAAATCCGGAAGCTCCCTCTAGCTCTCCAGAGGAGCTTAACTGACCAATGATCCCTTACAGTTCGTTTCCATTTTCAAAAGCAATACTGAGAGAGAGAGTGAGAGCAGTATTTCCCTTACATAATACATGTTCTTGTTTCCATTCAGCAGTGTTTTTAATTCTACAACTTGAAAGGATGTGGATTATATGTGAGAACATCTGCTATGAAATACAGAAAGTTAAATACTGCTTACTCTTGTGCAGCATATTAAAGACCCTCTTAATCATTTCCAACTTACACTTTATTTACCAAGTTCTGGTTTGAAATTTTACATTGTTTGACAACCTAGCCATGTATGTATTAAACATACACACACACACACACACAAACACACCTTCATTCTACCTTCCAATAACCAAGTGCAAAATCATGTATAAAGAAACGTGACAGATAATGCTGTAGCCCCTTTAGATCCCAGATTTTAAGTACAAAATGTTAGTTAAAATCAATTTGCTGGCATATGCGGATTTTCCAGAAAACCAGTAATGCCAGTGGTAATTTGCTGACTGTATTTTCACCTACCATAATATTTATACATACCATTTGTAATGGCTTTTATTGTTTAATCTCCACTGCATTTCAGTATTGGATACTACAGAATTACAGTTATTTAGCAGGCTATAAATAATGTAGTTGGCATGTGCAATTGATATTTAAAATGTCTTACAACAACTGTAAAAGCCTCATTACAGAGTAGCAAATCATTTCTAACAAGCAAGTTCAACTGACAAACACCAAAGTAAACCTGCAGTCGATGCTGCAAGCATGTTTGTTTTATTTAAATGATACACATTTAATGCAGTGTGCAATTTAATGCCATCAGCACAAACTTTATTAAATGAGAAAGCGAAGTTCCAAAGTAATATGGTAATTGTGAAGTTTTGGAAAATAAAACTGTAGTATTAAAAATAAAAGGAATTCTCAGTAACAACCGAAAGAATAGCTGACTTTCCCCTCCCCCTTCTATGAGCTAGTGTCCAATTTCTTCTTTTCTGAACAGCTGTATTATCCAACTTAAGTTGCTCTGCTAATTTCAGTCCCACAAGGACTAACTTGGAAGGCAAAAAAGTACTAGAAAAGATCAATTTGCTGGGAAAGATCAAATGAGAAAACTGTGGGGACAGCACCAGGTCATAGTATGAAGAACTAAGCAGACCTGTTCTTCATTAACTTAAGCTCTCTTGGGATGTCACACACTACCTGTCCATAGGCTTATTGAACCGCCTACCCCTCATCTCTGTACCACTCTTCTGGGCCCAAGTGAATCATATCCTGCTGCTGACAAGTTAGCAGGGGACTGCGGCTGCAACATGAAAGTACTTTTCTTTCTTGTCTAAATCAGGCAGATTTTTGAAAAGAGGACACAGCACTGACTCGTGACATGGCAAGATGAAATGAGAGGTCTGGGCTGGTCTTCGAGCTGTGTAGATAAAAGTAATCAAATGACACTCCTGGAATGCAAATTGGCATTCTTGACTGCAGCAATTGCACAACCATGAAACATCTCTGACAGCAAGCAAGATTAGGACAAAATGTTATGTAAAGCACTGAACTCAAAAACTCACTAGAAAATTCAAACTGTAACATTTACATTTTAATATAGCAATAGCCATCTCTGCTTTTGTCTGTTTCTTTACTTTGTTTACTGCAATTGCATACTCGACTTTCTCAAACACCTCAAAAATAAAAATGTAATGCAATTACAGGCATAGGTCTGCTTCGAAAAGTTTTTTCCTCTAAAATGTTATGCTGCTGTATGTTTTACAAAACAGTGTACCAAGGTAGGGATTTTCTGTTACATGTGCAAGATGTGTGCTTAAGAAACACTTTCACAATCTCAAGTCTTAAAAGCAGATTCAAAATCTGCTTATAACAAACAGTTTACAATTTACACTCAGATTTTTCTACATATGGATTAGGTAAAGACGATGCATTTGAAATATTTAGCAAGTTTTAAAATCCATGTACTTTAGGATTTTAAAGTAAAACATACATAGAGCTACTTGGCTCATTAATACTGGACAGTTTAAAATAAAACTACAGCATATCAGAGAGCATATATGCCCCATTAAATTTCAGATTAAAAAATCCTTCCATTTTTAAGGGCAAGGAAAGTTCCACATACTTTTGCAGGAACTTGGTATTCTTGTGCAGATACGCTGACCAGGCTTATTAAATATTACTATCTGAAATGAACTCAGTAATTAAACTGTGAACATTTGTACTCTGAAACTGTGACAAAAATGCTACCCATTTTATGATTTGTCTATGGAGATGGGTTATAAGACAGAAGGGGAAATGGAATATAGCGAGAAATATAAACCCACTTCCACTAAAAAATATTTCAACAACTACTATCTACAGCTAACATACAGATTAAGAAAAAAATAAGTAATATTCTGCTTTGATTTCCTACTTAAAAAATAGCTTCATACTATTTTAACCACCAGACACACAAAAAAGACGCTCGTTGCCACTTTAATCCTGGGTACACAGATTACTACATGATGGGTTTTGTGCCTCAATTTTACAACAGCTTGACTCTAGGGTAAATGGGAACCATCATAAATCGCATGCTGCTTTCAAAACCACTTTAATTTCTGTCAGTGTTACTGTAACCACAGTCCTGGGCACATGCTGCTTTTTCCCCCTCCCCCTCCCCTTTTTTTTTTCCTCTTTTTTTTTTTTTTTTTTTTTTTTTTTTTTTTTTTTTTTTTCCTCTTCGTTGTTGTCTACATTTGACAGTTGCATCTCCTACACTCCAATTGTGGCTTTGATCACTGAAACAAGACATGTAATGTTAGGGAGAGATCGGAAAAAACACAAACCCTCCATCGTAAACTCCATTCACGCAGATATTCTCTATCTATAGTTCGAGTACTGTATATACATACATACATGTACACATGCAGAAACATACACATATATAAGTAGACACAGATACAGATATATACATGCACTTGTGTGTGTGCATTGTACATATGTATGTGTATATTCAAAGCACACAAGACAGCTCGGTAACATCCCTAGAGTGAGGTGACAAAAGCTGACTGAAAGCAGAGCAGTAGTCTAACAGCGACTGGAAACATACTACATTGAATGTGGGATGATCACCGTTCATCACCAGCTGAGGTCGATCCATGTGTTAACGTGAACAGTTATCATTCCGCATGTTAAGTGTAGTCATGGCCTAAATGAGCTTGTCTTTCGCAGCTGTTTAACCTATCCTCACATCAAAACCCTGACAAACGGACTTCAAATGAGATCCTTGGCCATTTCGACTTTTAATTTTTAAATTAAAAGCCCAAACCCTGCTTTGCAAAACCTCTACTGTAAAGGAGACGTGCATGTACACAGTACACGAAATAAGCAGCAAAAACTTGTTCTAAGTTGGTTTTTGAGGGGCTCCACCTTCTTTACAGTTAGGGCATCAGGCTAACTTTCCAAGTTCTGTTAGCAATCGCTGATTGGAGAGGCGCAAACTGCAAGCACATGCACAACAAAAAAAGAGTTTCGGAGGGAAGGTGGATTTACACTCCTGTCTCCCTGCCGCAGGCGATGTTTCACACGCGAACACAGAGCTCCTTCCCGCTCTCAAAGTTTACCTTTACAAAGTGTAAAACAAACCGTACTCATTTCCGAGCAGAAGGTGGTGGCCAAAATTTATCAGACCACCGTATGTTCGACTCAATCCCA
Organism: Sylvia atricapilla; assembly: GCF_009819655.1. Lineage (NCBI taxonomy): Eukaryota > Metazoa > Chordata > Aves > Passeriformes > Sylviidae > Sylvia > Sylvia atricapilla. The sequence goes on along the minus strand of NC_089174.1, from coordinate 55,928,023 downwards.
CTCCACCTTCACTCTCCCTTCCTCCATCCGCAAACACTTTTTTTACACTAGCTCCTCATCTCTAGTGAAAGGAAGGAGGCGTTAAAAAGCATGGGACCATCCCATTTCAACCCCACAGACTCACTTAAAAGTTTAGCATAACCTCTTAGACATTTTCTTCCCCCAATCCATGCAGCAGAGAGCTGATTTATTTATTTATTATATCCCTACTTTGCTTTGCCCGGCTGCCTGTTTCTTTGAAGGCTGAAACACACCGAGAGCAAGCAGGGCTGCTTGTGTTACTACACAATTTATTAATCAAATCAAACCAAAGTAAAGGCTAGAATGAAAACGAAAGGCTGCTTGAAACTTCTTACCATCTCTGCATGCTGGTTGTCAAGTGCACCCCCTGTCTCTCGATCTCCTCTCAGCGGCAGTGCCTGCACCCTTCCTTTTGCCTCTGGGCTCTCAGCACTACACTCTCTCTTTCTCCCCTTCCCTTTCTCCTTCACTTCCCTTCCCCCACCCTGACCCCAGGTGATTTGAAGTAAAAATGGAGATTTAAAAAAAAAAAACTTTTTCCCCCTAAAAAAAAATTTTTAAAAATTAAAAAAAAACACCCAAAACCGAAACAAAATCCCGCACCACTAACCAACGCAGAAAAAAAACAAAGAAAAAAAAAAGGAAAAAAAAAAAAAAAAAAAAAAAAAAAAAGAAAAGAAAACCAGCAGCTGCAGCAGCAGCGACAGTGTCTCTCTCCCCCCTCCCCCCCCCAACTCTCTCTCTCTGACTCCCTCAAAACTTCAGCCCCCAAAATTCGGCCGGAGCAGCACGGAGAAAGAAAGAGAAAGAGCTTTCAGCGGAGAACTGGAAGTGATGGGAGGAGGGACCCAGGTTCGGGTCAGAGCCTCCACAGGTTGGTTTGTTGTTGTTGGGATCTTTGGCTGGGGAAAGGGAGGCGGCGGGGGGAGGCTGCGAGCGGGTCCGAGAGAGCAGCGCTGCTTCCTTCTAACCCCGCGCTCAGGGGCGAGGGCGGCAGGCAGGGAGGCAGAGGGAATTATTTTTTCACTCACACACACTGACACACACACACACACACACACACCCCCACACCCACGCGCGCGCACACCCACACCCACACCCACCCCCGACTGCTCTTTCCCCTTCCCTCTGCCTGCTCCCTCCCCCGCAAATTTTCTGTGCCAGGCGGGGGCCGCGGCAGAGGCCGCCCTCGCCCAGCTGTCAAAAACACCCAGCGACCGCCGCCAACTTTGTGGCGAGGGCGGCCGGCGGCGCCGTACGGGGCTGCCGCCCCTCTGCCTCCTCTGCCCCTTTCGCCTTCCCGTCCTCCGCCCTGCTGCTCCTCGAGCGGCTGCAGTCCCTCCCGCTGCTTCTCCTCCTCCTTATCGGCTCCAGGCGAGAGGGAAGGCGGCAATGCGAAAGAAAGCTGGAGGGAGGGCTGAGAGGGGGCAGAGAGACGGCGAAAAATGGAGCGTAGCCCAGAGGAGGGGGTAAGAAGCCGGAGGGGAAGAGGGAAGAGCGTTAGAAAGGAAGGGAAAAGTTAGGCGAAGTTTTTGCTCGTGGTGCCGGTTTCCCGCTTCCCACCCATTGCTCCATCAGCTCCCAGGGCTCGGCGGCGGTGGCGGCGGCTGCTGCTCGGTGTGGGATCTGAGGAAATATTTTGTAAAAGGGTGGGATTTTTTTTTTTTTTTTTTTTTTTTTTTTTCTGTGGAGGGAGCGGGGGGGGTGGGTGGGGGTGGGTAAGGGAGGCGGGAGGAGGTGAGCCGTCACGGTTGTACGTTCGCAGGCAAGAGACAAGAGTCACATCTGTGTGTGACACGGAGCCAAACCGAGTGAAACCCTGCCCCGGCGCCGCCGTGCAAGCGCAGCAGCCGCCGCGGCCCTGCCTGGGCGCGCAGGCACACGGCGGCCGGCCGGGCGCGCTCCCGCGGGGGCACGGGGCGGGGCGGGACGTTCCGCGCCCTCCCGCGGCCGCCGGCGGATCGGAGCGGCCCGCGGCGCTCCGCACGGAGGCAGCGCACGGCGCCGGGCACCGCGCTGCCGACCGTCACTGCCCGCCGTCCGCTCTGAAGCCTTCCCTTACCGGTTCGAAGCGCCGGTCTCCGCGCGGGCCGCGCCCGGGGGCTGGCAGGGCCGACCCGCGTCGCTGCTCGGTCGGGGGACGGTGGCTGAGGGCTGTCAGGCTTCACCTGCGGGGACGGGCAGCCCAGCGCGGCTGTCCCTCGTGTCCGGCCTGAGAAGGCGCTCAGGGTCACCAGTGCGGTCACAACCGGCTCCCCTCGTCAGGCGCCGTGTAAACACGAGGCTTGTACACGAGGTTTAAACACGCCTGGACCGTTAAAAAGTGAACATGAGGAGAACTTTCCGGGCGATGTGAAACACAGAACATTTTGCTCCCTTTTGGTCTAGCTGGACACTCAGATGACCTAGCAGGAACTGAGAAAAATTGAGAGAATATGGGAGATAGCTGTCTGCACTCCTGATTTTTCCTGCATCTGCTATGGACTGAACTCACAGCAAGCTCGCTGTAATGAACGGCATGTCCCCGGGAATTGCCAACTTCCCATGCTTGTTACCATATTTTGGCATCTTGGTTACTTATTTATTTCCTATGCCTGTCAGAAGAGAAAAGAGTAAATTATCTGTGTTAGTATCAAAGTAGATTTTCATAAAACCCGATTTAATATATCTCAATATCTGTTTTCATGAAAAATTCTTTTTGTTTTCTGGGTATCTGTTGGATACTTTGATTAGGCATAATATGTATCAGCTTATGGACAGGTTTGTAGTGTCCACACTTCATCAGGATTAGTTTTGATCTTTGAGGGCATGTTTCAGGCTCTAAACGACAATTCAAAATGATTTTGCGTTCATCAGGATTTGGGTTTTTTTTGGTTTTTTTATGTATAAGTACCATGACCAATGAAGATTTTGAGTAATTTATGGTCGTTCTGAAAAAAAATCAAAAAAATCACGGGCCTAATTAAGCCATGACTTGGTGCATTTTCTGTCAAATAGGAGAGATAAGAAAAACGTTGTTAATTATTTCAAAGTCACATTTTATCGTACATAAAAACGCATTTGCCCTTTTGAACCAGGGAAGGGCCAAGAAGTTGCCAAAAAATTGTGTTCACACAGCCCCCTCGTGGTCAAAGCCTTCAGAGCCTCACAACCATCTCTACTCACGAAGGGTCAAAGCACACTGATGCAATTAAAAATACAGTGCTGCAACCTTGGCTCACGAAAGGCATGGTCACTTGCTAAAATAAAGATATGCCATGCCCATTACAAGGCTGATCTTCACTGTGCAGTTTCCCTGAAGTGAATCAAAGATTATGAATGGTTACAGCTTTATGAAATATTAGAGTAGGTGGATGGCCATTCAACTAATCTTAAAATCAGATTTCCTTACTACTTTGGAATTTATTTTTTTTTTTAATTTCGGCTAGGCATTTGGAAGATACATTTCTATATGCACTAAGTGAGTAGTTTACATTGATAATAGCCTATATCAATAAAAAATTTTATCTACGTTCTGATCTGTCATTTCAAAGAACATGTAAGTGTAGCACAATCATTAATAGCTTCAGACACATTATTTTTAAAGACTTTAAATAATTTTATATGAAAACTAATAAAGCTTCATGGAGTTATTCCTATGTTATCTTGCTTGATAGTTGTTTCAGCATTTTTAAACCTTTTTTTCCCCTTCCACCTGTCTATAAGCCAATGTCTTTTGTATTGGCAGTATATTACAGCCTCTTGAAAGCTGATGAGGAGGTAAAATGGCTTGAGGCAAGCTGGCTGTTGGGAGTTCTGCTTCTTGGGTTGACAGTATGGGGTTACAGGATAAACACTGTGAAGTAAGACACTTCTGCTTTACAGGATCAGTACCAAAATAACAAACTGGTGGCATTTGCATACATAATATCATTAGTCTTCAGCCTGAACAAGCTCCAGGTTGTTCTGAAATTTCACATCTTTCAAAGTCATGCTTTCAGTCACGTATACAATAGTGTTTAAAATTTCCATTGAATTATTGCTTTCAAGTTTGACTACTGTGTAGTATATTCTGAGATAAAACTAAGAAGATTGACCCACATTAAAATACTATACCATCCACATGCACGGCACCTTTTGTTTCTTTATAGTGCTCCAGTGACTGTGAAATCAGCACATCATTGATATTGTGGGAAATTATGACAACACACCTTTACTTGCAGTTTAGTGTCAAAAGACAGTGTACAGACTCATGGTGCATCACAGGACTGTCTTATGACTTCTCAATGTGTGTAATTACCTTGCATTTTGGATATTATATGCAAGGTTTCAGAGAGTAAGTGCAAAACCTAAACTTTTTTTTTCTTCTTAATCTAATGATATTTTTTTTGTGAAGAAAACAGTGTCTCTAACAATTTCAGCCTCATCAACAGAGATATATAGACAGCAAGTCTTTCTCATTGTAATTTTCCTTCAAAACCAGATTTGACCACTTTAACGAAGTAGTATTCCTTGTCTGAGATTTATTAATGTGAACAAAGTTAGAAGTAAAATAATTTTCTTCAGGGTTTTTTTGGGTGTGTTTGTTGGAGTTTGGGGGAGTTTTTTGGGTTTGGGAAGGGCTTTTTCATTTGGTTGGTTTGGGTTTTTTGCTTTTGGGGTTTTTCTTCTTTGGTTGGTTTGTTGTTTTTGTTTTTCACAGATGGGAGCACCAAGCTATTGCAAATTAGAGTCTGACTTGTAACTGCAACTTGAGAAGAATGGAACCATAATTAATCTAAATTGTGATGTCTCCAGCGTGTGTTATTTCTCTGCTGTCTTGATCCTATTTCTCACAGATGGAATTTATGCTTCACTTGAATCTTACCTATTTTGCAAACCTGGAGGTGTGGTCCAGAGGATTTACCCACATAGAAGAGGTAAGGTGGGACATAAGGTACCAGTCTTGAAAGGGACTATAGCAAGATACCAAACCCAAGTCTTTCGTATTCTGATGGGTAGCAAGGTAAGATAGAACACTTCTAGAGAATGGTATAATTGAAATGTAAATGAAAAAAGAGTTTACTGGTAGAAAGAATCTCCAACGGAGAAATTATTCCCAGTCCTGAAAATGAAACCTGTTTTCTGTAATGCAAAATTTGTACTGGAGCAAAGAATTCATTCTAAAAATACCCATCAATACTTTGGACCAATGCCATCATGAAGTCCTAATCTGATTATTAATTTTATTTATGAATATGGATGTACCATCCATATACATACTGAATATTTGTATTCCTATGCTAAATGTTACTTACAACAGCTGGCCTAGCTTGTATCATGACTTAAAATACATAGGCTCCTACTTACTATTAGAGATTTTACTTTTCCCTTTCTTCTTTTATCTTTTTTTCTTCTTTTTAGGCATTTTTGTTTGAGTTTTATGCTAGTTAGTCTCTCATATTATGATGTTTGGGAGAACTTCAACCATTGTCAATAATCTGATTAGGAGAGAATATCTGAGCATTTATTATAAAAAAGGGTCTAAAGGTTTCTTAGACAAATTATAATCTTCTGATGGAGTTTGAAGTTTGACCTTACATTAGCAGAGTTTCAAGGATGCTACTTCTAAAGGGGTTCAGCTAAACATTGCTCTGAACCCCAGGGGCCTGAGTCAAGATGTGAACTAGAGACCAACTGTAAACATTAGGTTTAAAGTCACAGGATGACACAGGAGCTTAGAGACAGAGGTAGAATCTAAGTCTCCAGGATCAAGTTTAACTGCTTCATCTGTTTTAACCCTAGTTCCAACTTTCTGTCTTGTTCATCACATGCCTTAAAACTTTAGCAGTAAAATAAGGAGGAGTATTGGGAAAGAAGCTCTATTCATTGTACAGGCAGTCTATTTAGAGATTGTCATCTTTTCTCTGTACTTGATACAGATGTCAAAACTGTGTTGCAGGAAGAAAACTGTACGTGATCATACAATTTCAGATGCTGTGTACTCATCACATCAAAGGGCTGAAATAATATTGTGTACACATTTCTAATGATAACATTTCTTAACTTCTGAACATACAACTTTCTAACCCCTGCTAGCCAGCTGTCAAAATTCAGTATTAAGCTCATGAGACTATGTCAAATAACAATACTGATACTGTAGTGTTCTGAGTAAAAAAGTATTTTTGTTATGGAAGAAGTGAAGTAAGAATAGCTCATGTTTCCTTTGCCTCTTTCACTGAAATATTGAAGGTGATTCAAAGCCTTTCCAGCACTTCAGTGTTGCTAAATCCTCCCAGTCATAATGGTGGTTTTGGGGAATGAAAACAGGCTATCTGCAGCACATCCATCTTTTTTCTTTTTTTACCATATCCTCTGTACCAGATATTTTCTAACACTCTTGGAAGTTGCTACCACAGTTTGATTTATCCTAAACTTTCCCAAAACGTTTCCCTAATTAGCAGATTTTCTTTAAGACTAATATGCTTCCAGGACAGTATGGGCTCAGCTGAAAGAACATGTATTAAAAGCAATAGATATAGATGTTACTTTGTACTTCTACAACTTCTACAGTTTTTGTAAGGGACACTAGGAGATTTTAAACAGAAGCAAAGAAACAAAACTATTCAACTATTTACCTATTCAGCTTTAGAGATGAAAGGAATACAGTGTACTATGTTTCAGCAACTCACAGTAGTAAAAAAGTAAAAAATAAATGTTTTGGATCTATTTGGTAGTTCTACTATCATCCTTTCTCCAGTAAGAATACATATGTTTACATTTAAGACCTCTCTAGATTGAAGTTTTTTCTTTCTCTGTTGTCAGTTCCAATCTTTGTCCATCAAAATTGTTTTCTATAACTTAGTAACTGCTAGTCAGAGACCACACATAGTGTTCTATATGCATTCTGGAATATGTTTCAGCTTATCTCATATAACACTTGAGAGTATTTTTCCCAAGTGAATCTCAATGTTTTTCAGTTCTCTTAGTGTTTCACCATATTTTTTCCTTATATTACACCAGTCAAAAATGATTGACTTGGAGATTTAGATGTGAGCACGATGGGGAAGTCTCTATTTCCTTCTTACCCAGTTTAACTGCTATTGTCCTGAACTCTAATTGTTGATGGGACTTTACTTATTTCATCCTGGTACCTTACAAGTATTTGTGCACTTATCTTGATCTCATAAATAAGTTTTAATAAATAAAATGCCCCAGTCAGAGCTAATAGTGATTGGTGACTCAGTATCTTAAAAACAACAAAAATGTCAAATATGATATGGCAGGGCAAATCACAAAATCTTACATTTCTAGTCTTGAAAGTTTACTGCTAAGACTTCCCTCCTTGTAGAAAAATTATTTTTCTGCTATTCACAAATTGCTTAAATAGTGGCTTAATATGGATGTGGCATATAGTACTGAATACAGTACACAGCATTAAAGCAGGCTTTAAATAATGTGGCATTAAGATTTCTCATCCATTATAACTTCTCTATTCCATTTTATTTTTATTTTTTAATAATTGCTTCAGACATTACAAGACTATTTGATCTTCATGTCAAGAGAAAGAAAAGGCAGAAGAAGTGACAGCTTGATCTTTGCCTTCTTACAAAAGACCAACTTTTAGATTTTGACCTCTTCTAGCAGTGGATTCAACTACTGTAATAGCAGATACTTAATAGATAGGTCTTGTTTGAACTTTAGCTTGATTGTAACCCTCACATCCAAAGACCTAGCTAGATTACCAGGTACTCTCACTGCTTTTATTATAAAGACTTTGTCGGGGATAAGTAACAGACTTCCTGTATTTGTTCATTTTGGTGAGGTATAGTTACAAAAAGGAGGTGTAGACTTTGCTAATGCTATTACTTTAAATCTTAAGAACCTGAAAAAAATAGGAAATTAAAACTGTGCCCAAAAACTGTTTTCCTTTTTGGAATATTTTTCATCCATGCACTTCTACTGCTGGATCATAAGCCAAATCCTGTTCACAATTGACATGCTATTTAGATAGAACTCTGAATTTCCTTTGTTTATTGGCTGCCCCACTTTCCATTAGTGTGATTTCACATCCAAAGTGTTGGTCATTGACCTTGAACCAATTTCTCCAAACTTGTGGCCCCACCAGTGTTTGTGTGTGTGTGTGTCTGTGGGTGGGTGTGTGTGTGTGTGTGTGTATGAAATTAATTAGAGACATTTATTCTGTGTGTGTATGGATGGACAATAAAATAAGGGAAATAGTGAACAGTTGTCTAAATGGTTCTTTTTGAGCCCTCAAAGTATTTTGGCATCAGTTTAAACTTAAAATGTGGGTCTTTCAACATTGGTAACTTGTAGTTTGTGAGTATAAATTAATTATGCAGGGCACGAGAGTCTTTCAGTATATTTGATTTCAAGGATGCAAAATGATGACTATAAAAGTTAATTGTACTTGTGTTATTCACACTACTAGTAATGTTAAGAAATATCTCTGTTCAGAGCAGAGCTAGAGATGATGAGGACAGGGCATTGGCTCTAAGGAAGAAACAAAGGAAATTGTCATTTGAAGGGCTGCAACAAACTGTTTGTGAAATACTGCCACAGAAAGAGCTGTTCTTAGAGTATGATGTTGAGTCTGTAGCAGCTGAGATTGTCTTTGAAAAATTATGCTCTATGCACAGAACAGTTTATTTTAATTCTCTTGCTTGTGATTTCTTGGTGTACCTGAAAAGCTTTCATGTGCATGTATCCTCTAAGACTTCTGTAAATGAATACATTGTGTGCAAGCAAAAGCCATTTTATGTTGGATACATGTAAATAAAAAAGGTTATCCATACCCTGTTTGCCTTTGTGATCTAGACAGCATAAATTTTAAGCAGTTCTACAAACCTCTCAAGCAAAGGAGGCAATATTGTTTCACAGATCACTTTTATTAAGTTTCTTCTGGCTGACCTGTTACTGCAAATTAATTGTTATTGCATTGGTAGCAAATACATTGCAACTGAAGGACTACTACAAGCTGTGACGTAAGAACTATGAAAACAACTCCTACAAAGTTAGCAGTTCCATGGCATCACTAGTTCAGTGACAAGTCTAGCAAAAAAAAAAAAAAAAAAAATTGTTAAAATATCAGGTTTGCTACTCCTAATGATAGAATTAATTAGATTAATTAGCAGGGTCTTCAGATAGCATAGCAGATACAGTCTTGTGGGTTTTGATGGTGCACAAAGTACATTAAATCCAAGCTTTATTGTCGGTGCCTCCCATAATGTTGCTGTTTCCTTTTCCAGTCTTTATTAATATAGGATAGCTTAGGGTTTAAATATGTTTTCTTCTCTTTTTTTTTTTTTTTTTTTTTTTTCTTTCTCCCTAGAAGTTTAAAGAACGGTTGAAATACAGTCCAAGTCACATTTTTTAGAAGGAAAATATATGGTCTAGGCTGTTCTAAATCATTTCATGTATTTCTCTTAAAAGATAAAAAATACGTCCTTGCAACTTCTTCAGCTTCTTCTGTGACTTTATTGCTTTTATAGACCAGCCACAAACATACACATGTACATACATGAAAGCATTGCTTAGTCTTTTTAAGAGATATTGAAAGAACTGAAACAATTGCTTTAAAATTAGAGCTAAAACAAATGCTATATTCAAAAGGAAAAATGATTTTAATTGGAGTGCCCCATTAATTCAGAGGAAAGGCATAGACCTCTATGTATGGTTTTAGGAGGCATTTAATCAGGAAATCTGTGTAGAAGCATACCACTAGATACATTTTTCCAGAATCCAATAGAAAATGCTATTCATCAGGACTGCAACTAGCTCAGAGTCTCATTTTGCAAAAAAGAGCCATCACAAAAACATACATAACAAGCAACTTCTGGCTCTTAAAAAACTTAACTCTTTGTGTTATTCAAAACAATCTAACTTCTAGCCTTTAAAATATTTTTTGTATTACTATAAAGGCTAGGCCAGTAAAATAAGCTCTAAATTTATTTATTTTCACCAGAAAAAGTAAATTCATTAATGTAAAATATCTATAGGATACTGGTATCACACCTCGTAGATGAAAACCAAGTAGTGTGATGGTGAGCAGGAGACACAAACCACCCAACATCACTACTGTGGTAAACAAAGATATGTTACTTCTCTTTAAACTGGATCTGTGCAGTATGTATGTCAGCTTGAATTAATGCAATTGCAGATTTTTGAATCTATAACAAATCTCAGGACTTGTAATCTATTTTGAGAAAAGATTGTTATTTATAGAACATGTCTGTGACATGTTTCAAAATTTCCTAAAAAATCCCACTATATCCTTCATATACTGCAGTACTGGCTTACTCCAGTACTTCAACTGCCTTTAATGTTAATTTTTCCTAATAGCTAAAGTAAATACTTTTTCTTCTAAGTAAGCTGATTCCTTCTTGCCCTTTCCTAAGGTATACATCATAGCAGACTTTTGAAGACTGGAAGACTTATCTTTTTTTTTCATTCTTCCATCTTCTCCATAGACCTAAGAATGCCTTTTCCTGCAAACATTTCTCACATTGTATTTCTGAAAATTATTAGCACTCTTGTTACTTTTCTATGAGTACTACTCATAGAAAGTTCACTACTTCACAGTAAGTTCACTACTCTGATTTGCAAACAGTACTCTAGCTGAAGCTTCCATAGACAATAATTACCTATTGTATACAATATACAATAGTCTTGGTAATGCAGCTCAAAATGGTATTTGCCTTTTAATATCATACTGATCTATCCAGCTTATGTTCCACTCTTACTTGCTATCCCCATCTGTACTGTGATAAATGTCCAAGAAGCTAGTCTTTACTTTTAATTATTTTTATCTTATTCTGTTGTTCTTTGACAGCAGCTTTGAAACAAACATTTCTTAGCCTCTTTCAGTTTATCAAGACTATATAATATATGCTCTGTCACCAATATAATTACTGAAATTATGACCAACTTTATGGTTATGAAAATTCTCCTATTCCGTGCCATGTGTTTCAAGCTGAGGCAAGTAGTCGTGACTCTGCTGATCCAAAGACTGTCAGCTCAGTTACAAAAACAGTACAGATATTACTAAATAGGACAGAAAACAAACTGATAAATGCTTTTACATGACTCTTGAAACCCATGGTAGCTAGTCCAGTACTTTTGTGCAAAATTAGCTTCTATCATAAAAATCTTGTTAATTCAGGCTTGGCCAGAACCTTGCCAATACAACACGCTGGAGATACATTGACAAATCAGTGAAGACTTCTTGATGACTTCTCTGAAACCTGCCTTGTCAGACCTAAGATAACAGTATTTGAGGATGCTAGGGTCTCTTTGGCTTGACACAGAGCTGTAGGTTCACTTAACGTTATTAGAAACACTTAGCATTAGTAAAATCTAGATCTCCCATAATGACATATTCTCCAAGTTTGAAAAATGTATTTCAAATTTCTTGGTATTTCATGCATGGCCTCCTTCTTTGTAAAATCACCCGAAGAACAGCAGCAGCTTTGCATTCTTTTGCTATGCATCTTCAGAGAGTCTTTGATGAAAGCTGTTATATAGGCATAAATGTAGCTGTCTGCTTGGTCAAGTAAGTAAAAGCAGGGAATCAAACTGAAGTCTTTGCACTGTCTTGCAGACCACTAACCACAGTCAAGATATTTGGCTGGCCCAGAAGTAGCATATGATACTGAAGTCATATCCAGACTAGGGATTTTTTTAAATTATGGTATTCTCAGGAAGCAATAATTTTAGAACTGAGGGTAGGATGATTGTTTTGTTTTGTTGCAAATCTTTCGAGATGCTAATTGTGATTACAATACGAAATTAAAGATCTGTGCATTTTATATCACAGACAAAAATTAGAAATTTGTAAAACTTAAAGGACTGTCTGTCCAGAACATAAAAGTATTTGTTTGCAGAAATATGTTTATGTACAAGAATAAAAGTCAAACTGCAGAATCAGACACCTTTCAGGTAAAGGCTGCCCAAAGATAGAACCACTTGCAAAGCTGTAAAGCTTCCTAGTATAGTAGATGAAATTAATTTGTCTCATGCAAATAGTACTAAATATCTGAATTTGACTTTTTAAAATTGCTTAGCATATAATACTGGTTATAATATTTTGTTAATAGAGAGGCTTGAGAATAAATGCTTTCAAGCCAAGCAGGGAACCCAAACAAACTGTGCACAAAGGGAAGCTTGGATCTGTAGAACAAATCTGTTAGGAACGTCAAGAGTATGAAATAAATTCACCTTGTATTTTAATGCAGAACTCAGGCACCAGAGCATACAAGGAATGGGCATACTTCATCCCTGCTTGGTAATTTGTGGTGGTGTTCATGTATCTTGAGAACTTCCCTCAATCATTTGTCATTAAAATCAGTTCTACTGGCAGTCAGGTTTCCATGCTGAGAGCTAGGAAGGAAAATACTAATGATTAAATAGACATACAGCTGCTATTACTGATCCTGAATAGTTTGTTTTGGACACCCTAGATTATTACTTTCTTTTCTTTTTTTCACACTTTTAGGTAAAGACTTGGATGTGTGCTTGAAAAAACAAGCCTCCAGTGAGGGTAGAGAATGCCCATTAATTATCTATTCTGCCTGCTGTTTACGCAATGTAGAATATGTGGGATAAGCAGCAAGACTGAACACAATGTTGTTGCTATTGTTACTTAAGACAAATAGGTATATTTTATTTGATTTCCAAAAACAGGGCTCTTTAGTGTAAGGCACCACACTGAAATTCCAACCAAGTCAGTGTCTATACTTTAAAATAAATTGGAGACATTGCTACATATTTTGACTATCTCAGTTTTCGTGGTATAGTAAAATATATTCTGTCTTTGGTTTCCATAAATAATGCTGATACAAGGTCAAAAAAGTGGAAATTGATAATATTCAATTTTTTGTTTGTTTGAATGAACTTGCTTTCCGTTTTCTTAGAATGAACTAGTAGTCCATCTCAGGACATAATTTACTTTTCAGGCAGCACTTCAGGGAAGTTGATGTTGATATTATTTATTAATGCAGTTTACATTATTTTTAGTAGATCAACCACAAAAAGAGGCTGATTGACAATCAAAAGTATATTAAAAGTATATTTTCCAGCTTACAGGTGTACAGACGTGTGGCCAGCTAAAGTTATGCGATAAAGACAGTGATCATTACAGATACTCCACTGAAATATAGAAGCTTTTGACAAAAAGAAAAGCTTTTCATCTGTACAGAATATCAAGCTTTCTAGAGATTGTGGAATTCTGTGCAAGTCTTACTGATTTCTCCTTGAAATACAAGGTGCATTTCCTATCTTTGTTATATCGCTAGTAAACATTCAAGAGAACAAATTTTTGAAGAGTTCTAGAAATACTCCAAAACTCTCCAGTGTCAATACTTCTGCTGATAGGAAGAGCACAATAGAGATACAAGTTAAATAGCAGAGGCACTGCTGAGAGGCACTAGTGAGAAGAGTAAGGAAAAACCTCAATGTAAAGAATCCATTTAATGCCTTATGGCAAAGGCAGGCAAAGAGGGATTAGGATGCATGCAGACTAATCATGCTCATGATAAAGGAAAAGAAATCAAATGTGTAGAGCATATTAGGAAGTATAAGAGCTTGCAGGGGAAATAAACAGGAATAGACAACAGAGGAGGATTCACACTCTGTTGCTTCTTCCTACCTTTACTTTTCAAGTAATTTTTCCAAGTAAAAGGAAAAATCTGATCACTTTATTTCTGTCATAGTAACTTAATCCTTTTCCACAATGCAATTTACACATTTTCTTTTCTGATTTGAGGGATTTATTCAGCTGTCTTTAAAATCTTCTACAGAGGCTTTCTTACAGTATGTCCTGTTTTTCCCTGTACTCTCATTTGCTTGCTCTCAAACATATTTTTTTCCATTTTCTTCCAAGCCATTCTCAGATGCTTTTAAATTTCATTTACTCTTAGTTATGTATGTTAAAGAAATATTTCCCTTAAGATTTTAACACTATCAAAAAGTATACTAAATACAACATAGTTACAATAGTTACAATATAGGCAAAAGCAGTCAAATTATTTTGCATTGGTGAACTAGCATACACAATGCTACAAGTTGCATCATGTAGTAAAATAAAATGCTATGGTAATGATGTCTAAGATAGCTTTTAATTTTCTGTATGGAAGCTTTTCTTTCTTCCCTAAAAAGAATGCAAAGAACCCCACCCCAATTTAAATCAAACTAGAAAATAGTTTGCCTTTTTAGAGTTTGGGAGCAAAAAAGTCTCCTGATCAATTTGTTATCTACTCTAGGTCCATTTATTTTATACTTCTTCAGAATATGAGCAGGGATCAAAAGACTTGGGAACAACAGAAAGTCTTCTAACAACCTCCTGCCTAATAACTGGCCTTCCTTCCTTCCTCCTTCCCTCCCTTCCCTTCTTTCTGTCTTTCATACAGTACTCAGAGAAGGCACTAAGTATTTAGTAGATAGTAGTGATTCATCCAGGTGGGTGAAGAATTTGGGTATAAAGGTATTCAACCTTAGGGCAAAATCTGCAAGGTAGTGTGGTGGTGTGTTTTATTCATGTTTCTGTTTAAGATTTGTTCAATGAGATTTTTCCATAATAGTTCATTCTGTAACCCCCTATGTTTCCCCCTGTATGGTTTACCCCATGTTCAGTTTTATGTCACTCATTGGTTATATAACCTTCTGGTCCTGTCTGTCACTCTGGGGCCTCTCCCTGCGTCCAGAAATTTCCAGGGAAGGCGTCGAGTGATTGGGCAGGATCCAGACTTTCCCCTCCTATTGTGTTTTGTATGGTTGTTGCACATGTCTATTATGTTAAGAGCCACACCCTTACTGTACCCCATTGGTTCCTGACTGAACCCTCCCCTGTGTCACACCCCCTGTTAAAAGTCACAGCAGAGAGGGGCTCGTGGTCTCTCAGGCTGGTGTCCCAAGGTGAAGACTCCACGTCCGGAGCCTCCAATAAACTCGTTTGGATCCACCACTGGAGAGCCCCTCCTTTCATTTCCTCTGCCACAGCCACGCTGCACTCCCGGCAAGCCAAGGACCACTGTGTTGCTGTGGTGCCAGGGCTGGCCGGACAGGCGACACAGGCACCGCCGCAAGGTAGCAGATTACAAATGGCTAGAGAAGAAACCAGCAAATCTGAAGCAAATAACATGACAAATTTCAAAGGTTATGAAGAAGAGAAGAGAAGAGAAATCCACCAGGAATAAGACAGGTATTTTCACATGACACAAATGGACAGGAGACACAGAGAAGAGGGAGGCATTTAGTTTACTGCTGGGAGACTGATACTAGCAGAAAAAAAGAACATATTAGGTTTACTTGTAGAGTCATTGATTATGGCAAATATTTGGAGGAGAATACACATAGTAAAACATCCTGATAGAAGTCCTAAAAAATTTTAGTCTGTGATTCAAAGAAGCTATTTTCACAGAAGTTACATACTCACCAAATATCAGAGGAAAAATAGTATGAAGAGACCAAAGAGCTAACACAAACACAAACACCTAAGTAATGCAGAGGGCACCAGAGAAGAAAAATCTCAGGCCTGCAGAAATCAACTGAGAATCAGAGAGTAATCAGCTTGAGAGAGGACTCTAGAAGATAGGCATAGAAGCTTTAGCAGTGCCTGTGTGTGTGTTGCCCGGCTTGGCCAGCCCCGGCACCATGACAACACTGGGGGTTCTTGGCTGACCAAGAGCAGGGACATGGCAAAGGCAGGAGATAAAAGGTGTGGGACCCTTTGGAGACAGGGCTACAGAGTTTATTGGATCAGGGGAATCCTCACCCCAGGGCTCTGTGTCAGAAGAGACCCTGAGAATGTGAGGGGAGCAACTTATAAAGGGGGTGGGTCTCAGGGAGGGGTACAGCGACAAACCAATAACAGAAAAGTAAGGAGTGGCTCTTAACATACAAGTGCAACATCAAAGCGTAACCAACTGGGAGGGGACCCCCTTGATCCTGTCCAATCACTAAATGCCTCTCTTGGAATTTTCTGGACACAGGGAGTGTGTCCAGAGTGACAGACAGGACCAGAGGGTTATGTAACTGATGATTGACACTTAACAAATATCTGACAAACAACTTGGGGATGCACTAAGGGAGAGGAACAGGAGGGGGATAAAAAGAACTAGCCATTTTACATTAAACTTTCTGGAAATAACTCATATAATAGAACAAGGAAAGTAAAATCCAAAACATGCACCACCACAAGAAGTCTGTGGAAATTGTTCTGTATTCTTTCATACTGCCTTTTTAGGCATAAGTTTATTCCTTCCTATAAAAGGTCATTCCGTTGCTTCTGAAGTTGAAAAGTATTATGCTAATTGAGGAGGTTATTCACTTCGAAACCTGTCAAATGTCAATGCACCATTATGAGAAACAAAGCTACAAGACATAAATTCTCAGGCTTTTGCTACTCAAAATAGTGTTGATTCTACTCCTCTGGAGGTCAAATACCTGTGGATTGCTATGTCTTTGGCTAAAAGGCATAGTCTTGATAAGCCTTGACCTCCTGGTTAATCTTTGTGTCCCCTTTCTTCCACCTCCCTGAACATAATATTTTCCTATATATCTTCAGTCTGGTTAGTAACTAGTCAGAATAAGAAGAAAGAAAATAAAAACAAGGACTTTTCTTTGGTATTTGCTCAAGGTTTTCACGGAGTAGCAAAAATTTCTCACTGTGAAGATCTGTAGCTGTGACCAACAGCTCAACACTGTTCCATAGTTGCTGTATCCTTCCTGTCTTTCCACACTTTCCAGCAATATTGCATAATAATTTTTAATTTTGGAAGTGATGGTATGCCAGTATAGAAGAGGAGAGTCTTTACTTTTGGTGAGAAAATGTGAGTTTAGTGAAAATCTCACTGAATTCATGGGCAAGGTGTCATTCAGGCTCCTTATGTGAGGGAAAGAAAAGGAAAACAATGAGGATGACAGAAAAAGCATGTTTCTCAGAGCTCTGCATGACTGACATAAGGCAAACTGCAAAAAACATCATTATGCTTAAGAAAGGTCCTGACAGTAAAATGTCTTTAGTTACTGTGGTTTGTTAGTTAGACTATTTCCTCTTGATACTGCCTAAGAAAGGTAAATAAAGAAAGAGTCAGGCAATGGCTTTCCAGAAAGAAAACAGAAAGAGGACATCTTTGGATATAAGTACCAAGGTCACACAGCTTAATAGCCCCCAAGGGAGCAGTTATTTCTAAGAAAAAAAAAAAAATTCCTCAGAGATCTCAATCACAAAAATACCCGGATTTTGAGGCTTCTGTTTCTTATATCAAAAACTAGCAAATAGAGTAGAAACAGAGGCTCCTGAGTAAACTGAGACCCAAATGAGCAGTATCCATACAATTCAGGGAGAAGTAAAGATCATCCAATTCAGTGTGCCAAAGTGTTTATAGCTTACGTCCCAAGTTTCTCCTTTGCACTCTGCTGAGGCTTTTACCAAATCCCTACATACATTAAAAATACTAACCATACTCTGCACTTGCTTGATAGGCTGCCTATCTGTGGAGAATACAAATTCAGCCTGGATACTAAGTTTTTTTCTAGCACATAAAACAGTCATATACAAGGATGACCAGTAGTGATTAGGCTATAGTAGTACACAGAAGTTCCTCCATGTGATTTGAATTAATTGATTTATTAGTAGCAAAATAGCCAGGTGGGTCAAGCTAATTAAGAATATGATTGCTAATTGCCAACACTGGGGACAGTATGAGCTGCAGAGGCAATAGATACAGCCTGTTTGTAACAGCTCTGTAAACTGTACATAGTTAAGACTGGAGAAAAAAAAATAAGGGAGAAGATACTGCTGAGAGGAAGGTGTAACTTATAGCAGGCCCCATTCAGATGAGGTGAAAGCCACCAGTCCTATAAAAAATTTCTGTCACCCCTCAGCAGTCTAGTCTAGTGGCCTCCAAAGTGGTGTGGGCACAAGATAATACACTGGGGTGCAGGAAGAAAGAACATCATGTACCATTCATAAATAAAAAAAAAAGTTCTTTATTTGTCTTTATATCATCCTTTTTTAAATCTTGATTTTAAAGTACTTTATACATAATATATTAATATAGCAGTGCATGTATATAATCTATAAATTATATAGGGGTGCGTGATCAAAACATTGTAGTGTACTGATCTAGCTTATAATTCAGAATAACTTTTCTTAACGTTTCCAGAACTTACTCCAAGTTTATAGTGAAAATCTGAACATGGGTGTTACCTTTGGTTCTCCCTTCTCCATAGCCTGATTGAAGTTAGAAATAAATATTCTAGCTTGTTCTAAAAGAAACTTCTGCATATGTGATTTTTTTACCTTAAATGGCAAAAGTAAAATGTAATGTTATATTAAAGAAAATTGTTAACAGATTCTAATGAATAATGATACTTGCAGCATTGCTTACTCAAATGTAATTCAATCTCTATCACAAATCATTTTGTCTTAGTTTTTGCCAACATGCATGACAGGTTTGTGGGAGGAATGTTTATTTCCCATACTAGTTATACGTGTTTATTTGGTGATTTCCAATTCATTTGTTTCAGTTCACTTAGCTAATATATGATCTTTTCTCTATGGTGCTGCCCCCTCATTTAATTTTCTCAGTGAAAGAAATTCTCATCCTGCTGAAGAAGCTGCTAGGATCAGAATTTTCTCAGCAGATATTTTTGTGATGCTTTATGTTTTCTCTAACATCACATGTATTTTTGTAGTGAATTTTAGTAATTTACTGATAGAAACATAATTTTGTAAATAATAAACATTTCAAGACTTTTTTCAGAGATGTTAATATTTGGAAATTCTGTGGAATTCTCTCTCCCTTGCCTTCAGTCTTTATTTTCTTGAGCATAACTTCTTAGGCAAGGTTCTTCTCAATGAGATCCCTGTGGGAATTTTAAGTGCATTAATTCACTAACCAAAGTAAATGAAATTTACTATCTGTGTAACCTTTCTATTTCAAAACATTAGTTTTCATCCATTTTTTAAATCTTATTTTGATAGTTTGCTATCAAAGGATTTGTGTACAGACTTTCCTGAGACCTCCTCATATGCCATTATGTTCATATTTCTGTGCTGCCGCACCAGTTGTCAAAAATGCCACATTTTTTTCCATTTCTTTCTATTTGACACATCCCTGGCATTTATTTCTAGTTCTGTTTTTTAAAACACTTGAAATTAGATTAACTAGATGTCTTTTTTAAGCTACTTTAGTATTCATTCCCCTCTAGACTGATATTATGTATTAGTTTTTACCCCTTCTGTACTGAAAATAGAAGAAATACAAATGTCACATTCTGACCTCACGTCAAGACCTTGTGGGTTTCTTTTGACTTGCTACTTTAGAAATATTTTAGTTATCTCTTTAGGATTTCTGCTTCCATTAGGGATGCATGGACAGTAATATCTTTGCTTTATATCTTAGAAATATTAATAATCCATAGTCTGAACTGTCTGCTTTTAGGCTGAGAGACTGCTGTATGCTTTAGGAACTTTACAGGTACTGATGTGGTTTGCTTTGAGATATACCCCTATATTAGCTGCAGCTTGTGCAAAATGCTAAAAGCAGTGCTCTTACTATTGCTTTGGCCTCTCACAAAACATTGTTTAAATAGTGGTATAATCAACACTTTGTTTAAGTGTTCTTGCAAGAATATATTTTCACTTGACAAACAATGCTGCAATACAGAACATCCACTTTCTAGGACTGCTGCCTGCAGTTCACTTCCTGTGGTCTTAGGCTGCTGACCTTTGGCCTGACAACTCAAATTTATTTGAAGGTTTTGTATCTCCCTCTCTCTCTCTTTGAGGCTGCCACGCTCCTCGAAGATAAAACTGAGTGTTGTCCATGAAGGAGTGAGATGCAAAACATACTTCAGTTTTTAGATCAGAGCTCAAACCTCAGTGGATCTCTTTGGCTCAAGCTGATTAACTGATCTCTGCAATTAATACCTGCAAACTTTCTTGCCATCTGAAAGGCTTTATTTAAGTATAATGTGCTTTGTACATAGAAAACTGGTTCAGAATTGGCTTTCTGTAGGAACAAAAATATTGGGTTTTAACTGTTATATTTAGTGGAACAGAGCAAAATATTGTTCTATTTGATCTCTGTCCCCTAGTGAGCTTTCTTTTTTTTCTTTCTCTCCAACAGTGTGACAGTTTCCTCTTTAGACTTTTAATTATGTCTCCAAGGACCTTCTACATTAGCAGTGGTGGTGGCCGTTTACCATTCTACCCAGCTGGATTCTACCCAGGATATAACAAGTATTATAAAGATGGTTGTTGTATATTTTTAAACTCCTATAGAGTTTAAGGCTTTATTTGAATACTGTAATGGCTGAAATGGTCAAACCATTATTTTATCTGGCTACAGAAGAAGTTAAAACATGATTGTGATAACGTGGTCTGTTCAAGTCACAGATCTGAGCTGAGTATGATAATTCAGACCAAATTTTTTCTCAACAAACCTGCTAATGGCATTGTCTTTGTGAGATGATCTGATCAGATCCTTTGTTTTCAACCTCTGCTATAGTACTTTAATACATCTTAAAATCAGACACTCTGGATGTCTCTTTTCCTCCTCTTTAGGAGTATTATGAAGAATGCTATATTAACTACACTTTTTCTTCCTGCCTTCCATTAATTCTATCCCTCCTTTTTATCACATCTGTAGATAACTTTCCATGCTGCATGATGAGAAAAAAAAATAAAAATAAAAGACATACATCTTCCTTTTCACTCAAAAATGCTTCCCAAAAGCTGTTTCCTTCTAAAGTCCAGAAAAAGTCAGACATTCCTCAGACAAATACAAGCGTATTTGTAAGAGGATTATAGAAAAGGTGGTATTAGTTGTGCAACATTAAAAAAATAGAATTAAATATAGAATCTAATAAGACAGCCTTAATACCTGTGAGTAACCTTATTGTCTCACTGTCAAAACATATCCTTAATTTCTTATGTTCCGAGTTTCTCTTACCTCTCTGTCACAATCAGAACATCAGGTCTAATGCAGGGTAATTTTTTAAGGAATTAAGGCTAGTACTGGCTTTTCAGGGTTGTTATGAAAAAACATAGTGTGCACATGTGAAAACACATGGACTTTGTGAAGGTGCTTTTTTTTTGTAAGTCACATCTGGAATGCTAAGTCCTTTAAAATAACTAAAAAAAAAAAAAACCAAAAAAAAAAAAAAAAAAAAAAAAATTAAAAAAAAAAAAAGGGAAAAAAAGCTTCAGTTTGGACAAACTGTGAAAACAAGGGTAGTCCAACCCAAGACAAACAGTTCCTATGACCAGGTAGTTGTGGTGAAAGAGAAGACCCCCCTCTTCTGGCATGAACTGGAGTTGCTCACGTCAGAAGATGATAAAATAGGTTCAAAATCATGTTTTGATCAGAAATAGGAATAAACCTAATATTAATATCTGTATTTAAAGTATCTCTTCTTCCATCATGTCCTCTGAAGTTTTCTCATTTCACACTTACACAAATTTAGTCCTCCACATCACCTCACAGCATGTGTATCGAAAGTGTTCTAGTTTCTTCTTTGCCAGACATTACACATTCAGTGTATCATGGACAAATTATTTTTGCATATTTGTTTCTAGTTCAGGACAAAACATCTGAAGAACTCTCTATTCCAATCACAGAGTGAACTGAGGACTGACATTATAAATATGCCCTGGAGTCTTGATGACTGTAGAAGGAAAATTCTTTTGACAGACACATTTTCTTTGTTCAGGCAATATTATTTCCTTCATTCTTCCCTGAAGGTGACCAACAATTCCAGCTAGTGAGAAAAGACTGTTGCTAAAGATGGTCAGAAATCCTTCTGTATTCAGCATTTCAATTGTTTCTATAAATGCAAGGTTTTCTCTATGATAAATGTGGCAGTGAGAATTCTGTCCCAATCACATTTCAAAACAGATGTGTGTTTATGTGTATTTATCATTATATCCTTAGCTGCCAGAAGTAAAGAGGCAGCATTTATAATTTTTTTCTTTTGTTTATTTCACATTTTGTATTATCTTTTATTTTTTCTCAGTCTTTACAATTTATGATTTAATGGTAGGTAGATGGAATTCTTCCCTATTAGATCATATATTTCAGTCTTTGTAAATGCATGATAGACTAGCTTCCTCTACATCCTAATGGTTAAGATAAAACAAAGCAGTGAGAGACATTCCCATTCCTCCTGTATTGCTGGATGAGCAGCTGTTTGCTTTGGTTTAAAAAACTGAAGTCAGTGATGGAGAGAAGTATAATGTTGTTTAGTGTAATTCAACTGTAAGGTAGAATATTCCCTGCCTGAAAAAATGGGAAGAGTTTTAAAGACCAGTGGTATATAGTTGTCTCATTTCTATGCAGTAATACACAAAATAATATATTTCTTTCCAGTACACAGTTAAGGTATAAAACTCAGGCATCGTTACTCAGGTAAGTGCTGGAAATAGAATGACACCCATTATGACAGATACTGAAGTGGCATGGAAATTTATCTTAAAAAGAATAGAAAATCTCTTAATTTTCAGCAGTTCTTTTCTGTATATCAGAAAATTTAGATAATTTTAATATATTTTATACTTTTAATTCCAGATTATTATGTAAAACCTAAATAATATGAAATCACTAGTTTTCTTTTTACTGTTCTTGATGGGTTTACTACTATCATTTCTATTATCTATATCTAAATATTAACTAATCTTTGTTTGACTTTCCAGAGTGAAATCCGAACAAAGTACGGATTACTGTAGATTTCTATCTAGACTTTCCAGATATTTTTTCTCTAGATTCCTGTCATGATTTCTCAGATTGTGCAGTATAGTTTTGCTTTTGAAATCTATTGTTTAACTGGAGCAGTTTCCAACCACTACTACAAAAAAAAAAGAATTTGCGTTGGAGTTCCTATACTAATGGCTAGGAAGAGAACTTCATTTTCTTCTGAATACTTTTGCACCTTACCAAATTTATCTGCTTTGTCCCAAATAAACTCTATTTTTGAAAGAAAGGTGAGATTTATTCTTCAGAATAAATGGCTGGTATATCAACCGATATCTCTTTGAAGTCTTCAATTAAAAATGTTTAACAGTTGCTGTTGAACTACAGCAAAATTAAGACTGTCACAGTTTTGGAGGGGTGAAAGGTTTCTTGGGATAAAACAATAAGCCAGAAAAGAAATCAGCTATGTATTTCTAATTATTTCAAAGCATGCTTTAGTTAGCCCTTGGGAAGCCAATGAAGGACAGACATACAGTATAGAGTATATAAAAAAGATAATACTGCATTATTTATGATTCTGTCATAAAACTGGAACTGTGAAAAAAAGAACCTTGATCAGCAAATTTCTTAAAACTAATTGTTAGAGAATAGCACTTGGTAATTTATTGTATCTACAGTTTATTATCTTCATCTTCTCGAATGCTTTTATGAAAAACACATTGCATTTCTACCTGCAATATTTCATAAACTGTTTCTTAAATGTCTTTAAAGCCATTAGCAATGTATTTAATTTCTTTCTACTTGCATATCTAATGTTAGATCAGTTTTTCATTTCTTAATGTTAAGACATGTTGAAAGGTTCTTGTCAGCAACTGTTAGCAGGTGAGTTAGAGAAGAAGGGAAGTGTTTTATCTGCTATAAGGAAGGGGCTAAGACTGTTGTTCTCTTGCTAAACAGTTTTCAAATTTTTGAAATCTTTATTCAATTTACTTTCTGTGACTTTAAAGGTCTTCTGGAACATGTTTTCTAAGGATTTCAATGGTTGTCCAACACCAAAATCCTGCCCTAACAGGTGTGTCAAGAGACTATAAGTTACATATATGTACTAGTATCTTACATTAATACAGACATTAGCCAGTATGATGTTCACTTTTACTGGAAAAGGGATTCATAGTTATACAGACTGATGTTCTCTCAAAATGATGACAATCTTCTTTAGGACTTTGAATACTCTAGAATATTCCTATTCAAGACAGTGAACTCTTTCACTCCATTCACACAATTTGCCCCTGCATGAAAGAAGGCAATGTCCTCAGCTGCCTTAAGAGGAGTGTTGCCAGCAGCTTGAGGGAGGTGATCCTTCCCATCTGCTAAGCACTGGTGAGGTCACACCTCAAGTGTTGTGTCAAGTTCTTGCCTCCACGGTAAAAGACACCTATACAAATATGGGAGAGGGTCCCATGAAGGGCTACAAAGATCATGATGGAACTAGAGCAACTCTCATACGAGGAAACACAGAAAACTTGATCTCATCTTTGAGCAGAAGAAAAGCCTCAGAATCACATAATCACTGAGTTGGTCAGGTTGGAAGGGACCAGAGTAGTTTGACATGCTTCCTCAAGCAGGATCTTCTCAGAGTACATTGGACAGGATCACATCCAAATTTTTCTTGAATATCTCCAGTGAGGGAGACTCCACAACCGCTCTCAATAATCTGTTCCAGTCACCTGCATAGTAAAGGATATCTTCCTCATGTTGAGGTCGAACTTCATGTGCATCAGTTTTTGCCCACTGCTTCTTGTCCTCTTGCTCGGCGCAACTGAGCACAGCCTGGATCCATCCACTGACACCCTGTCTTCAGATTTTTATAGCCAAGCCTTTCTTGTATGAGAGATGCTCCAGTCCCCCAAAAATCTTTGTCACCCTCCTCTGGTCCGGCTCCAGCAGCTCTATGTCTCTCTGGTCCTGAGGAGCCCAGAACTGGACACAGCACTCCTGATGTTCCTCACCAGGACTGAGTAGAGGGGCAGGATCTCCCCCCTTGTCCTGCTGGCAATGCTCTTCCTGATGCACCCCAGGGCACCATTGGCCTTTTTGGCCACCAGGACACACTGCCGGCTCATGGGCAGCTTGTGTCCACCAGGAACCCCAGGTCCTTCTCCTCAGAGCTGCTTCCCAGCAGATCAGCCTGTGCTGGTGCCTGGGGTTATTCCTCCCCAAGTGCAGGAGCCTGCATTTGCCTTTGCTGAATTTCAGACCGTTCCTCTCTGCCCACCTCTCCACCCTGTCGAGCCCTTCTGAAGGGCTGCACGGCCCTCTGGGGTATTGGCCACTGCTCCCAGCTCTGTGTCATCAGGGAACTTGCTGAGGAGGCATCTGCCCCTGCGTCCAAGTCACTGGTGAAGAAGTGAAACAATACCAGGCTCACTACTGACTCTGGGGGGTCAGCACTTGTGACAGGCCTCCAACCAGACCCTGTGCCACTGATAACACTCCTCTGGGATCTGCCATTCAGACAGTTCTCTGTCCACCTCGCTGTCCCCTCATCCAGGCCACACGTCCTAAGTTTGCTTGTGACGTTGTTGTGGGAGACAGTGACAAAAGCCTTGCTGGAGTCCAGGTGAAACAATATCCACTGCTCTCCCCTGATCCATCTATCCAGGCAGTTGTTTCACTGTGGAAAGCAATCAGATTGGCCACACATGATGGCCCTTTGCTGAATCCAAGGTGACTCCATCCTCATCTCCTTCTTGTCATCCACGTGGATAGAGATGGCCTCCAGAATGAGGTGCTCCATCACCTTCCCAGGGATTGAGGTGAGGTGGACTGGCTGGTAGTTCCCTGTGTTCTCCTTCTTTGTGAAGACTGAGGTGATATTTGCTTTTTTCCCAGTCCTTAGGCACCTCTTCTGATTCTCCATAATGTATCAAAGATGACCATAAGGGGCCCATCTCTGGTGTTCACCAGCTCTTTCAGCATTCATGGATGCATCCTGTCAGGACCTGTACACTCCTTAATGTCAGGTTTGCTTAGGAGTTTTCCAGTGTAATAATCTTTGACCAAGTGAAAGTGCTCCTTCCAAAATTCCTCTACCCTGATCTCCTGGATCAGAAATTCCTGAGGGCTGGTCTTGTCTCTTCTATGATTTTTAGTCCTAATATGCCATGATTTCAGGAAGCATGGACTGATTTATTCTGTAGAATAGAAAATCTTAGACCAAACTTTTTTGTATTAAATGCTTTAATAAACATATGAATAAGGAATATGTCTTCTTTCTGATACTAAGAATGATGCTTATGAGTACTGAATATTTAGTGTTATTTAATGGCATGCAGAATACGGAGAATCTCAGTATCATCATATTAAGATAGCAAAAACAAAAGAATGCCCCTATTGTCAGGTCTACATACAGCTAAGCATATCATAGAGTTAATTTGAGAGTATCTTGACAACTTTTTAAAGCTTATATATTGCACAATGGTATTTTCTATTACCTCGGATGCAGTGTATTTTTTATTTTATTTTATTAGCTAAATTATCTTGGTTTTGTGAATAAGAACAAAAAATTGCACTGGACAATAAAGAAATTCTGATAATTCTTTTTATCATCAACACTGTGAATTAATGGCTTAGCAATCAGTAGGAAACTGGCCTTTGCTTTGGAATTATCCTCTGTCATCTTCAGTGGAAGCTCTCAAGGAGACTCAAGAAGGGCTCTGTCATGACTTAATGGAATTTATGAAGAAGGAATTGGATGCTGATGGAGAGCAGAACTGGAAAGGGGCAAGAAAGAACACACTAGAACAGTCACTGGGATTGTACAACTGGTCTTGATGCAAGACTAGAGAAGGAGTCCTCCATACTGCTTATTCACCCAGTTCCCACTTCTGTGTTACAGAAGAGAGAGGTTGCATCAGCAGTTACCTGCTTAAGAGCAGAACTCTGTCCACAACAAACACCCTGTCCACTTGTTTTGTGAATGAATCAAAAACCCAAGCAAAACAAAAGTCTGTAAGGTGAAACATGAGTTGTGCCATCAGCAATCTTTGGCTCATTAGGTGCAGAACCCATACCTAAAACTAGAATTAACAGGTTAAATTGTCCTGGAATTACTGTCCTATTCTGAACAAGGAACAGCATTTTAAAAGCCTGTAATGTACTTTTTGCTGACAAGTTTCATGGTATTTACTGGGGATAGAAAAATACAAATGCAAATGGCAGAAAAATATCAAGTTCATTTTTTGCCAAGACCCATCCTTTTGCTTTCATCTAATTCTTCTGTTTTTGGTTTTGAGTTTTATTCATTCATCTTTCATGCATGCCTCTAAAGAGCTGTCTATCTCTTCATCTGTAGACTTTCCTGTCTGCTGCTGCTGCCTAAATTACAAACTCAAAAGGAGCTCTTTGCATCTCTGAGTGATGCCTTCTTCTGAAGTCTGCATATCCCTATCTATATCTTTCTCTCCAACTTTTTCTCTGTCTCACTTCTGAAATGTTTTCTTTTATCTTCCTTACGGTAGGTTCCATTTTGACCACTTACCTTTTCCTGGCTTATGCAGAGAGAAGCATCTAACAATGCTAGACAGATACCCAGTATTCAGTTTACTGAATTTCTTCAGTTACTGACTCTAGAAATACAAAGGAGAAGCTTTGCTTGGCCAAAGATTTGAATATAATCTTTATTGAGATATTTATTAGGTCTGAAAAGATCATTAGCTAGTTAGTTAGAAGGGTCTAACAGTTTTCTTTAAGAAGTGTCCACCAAGCAAATGCCAATCATGTCTACTTCTGAAAGCTTATAAATTGCCACTGCTTGCAAGAAAATGATAGATTCCTTCTCTAAACCCTATGTGACTAAACCTTATTGCAGACAGAAAATGTGTCTTCCCAAAAAATGAGTCTGAGAGTGATGTGTCATCCTGGATGAGTGGAAAGTATTAGAGCACAAATTTATCACACAGTAAAGTGGTATTTAAATACAGGACTAAATAATGCATTTTTGTAATAATAATGTATCTTTTGGCTTACTAACAGTCTTTTAAAGAACAAGGTTGTAGCATGTGCACATGTGTGTTCTTCTGGCCTTATTGTGAACTCTAGCCTTTTTTTTTTTTTGCTCTGTGGTCTGGAGTGTACATTTTCCTTTGCTTGAGTTTATTGAGTACTGTGTAAACAAACACTCTTCTAAAAATTTTTTCTGAGAACTGTTACATTCTCAACTTTGCAACTGAACTTTGTCTTCTTGAGGCTGTAATATTGTTTGTGATGAGAGTCTGTGAAGGAACAAAAAATAAACCCAAACCAAAACAACATAACAGCTTAACTGTGGTAACTGCGGGCAGCTGTAACCCCAGTGGAAAGGCACTCCAAGCGCAGAGCACCTGTGAGGAGTCCGTGCTAAGACATCTCTTGGAACATTTAAATTACTCTGACTCAAGTTCTCTCTTTTTTCCATAGGAAATTAATTTGTAGAAGCTAAATTATGGTAGACATTCTGTATATATTTAACAGAGAAAATATACAAAGCATACAAAACAGGGAAAACGTATCAGGGTGCAGGGAGAGATGCTCCCTGCATACACAAAGGATGCCACATGGCAGCAGACAGAGGCAGCCTGCCTAGGCTTCAGGCAGGGACTAGGGTGGGCAGGGAAAGGCTGGGACATCAGCTCAGAGGCTGGGCAAGGGAGGGGTGAAGGAGGTTGGTGACCAGCTCTGCCACAGCATCACTGGGACAGGAGCTGGTGGCCCTGAGGTCTTGCATAGGATCTTGGGCATTGCACAGGTTGTTGAGAGGCACAGCAGCAGGCTGACCAGTTCTGGTAAGGTCTGTCAGTTACATGAGGGTCCTGAGAGAAAAGCAGGCTTTAAATGTATTGTAAATAAAAATAAATACATACTAAAATTTTTAGGAGGGGAAAAGAAGTCCAAAGGGATAATTTTTTTCATCTACCTTTCTTGTAACTACTGAATTTCAGCAGTGAAACTAAATGAAGTGTTTCAAAGCCAGAATCAGTAGATTAGAATCAGTATTCACAAAATTATTTTACTAATTTAGGGAGTCATCTTGACCTTAAATTAGGAGTGCATAAATAGGAACATGTATGAAGAGATCAGACAATAATACAATAAGTACTGTGTCAAATCTAATTATGTACCAAATTTCTTAATTACAGATTTGCCTTTCTTTATTATGGGACACAGTTCACATTCAATTGTATACCATGGTTGTGGAAAATTCCTATGCAAGTGGCAGACATATATCAAATTGTGCAACGGTGTCTAGAAACTTTCAGTATATGGTATTCTTTACAACAGAGCATTGAAATAAGAGCTCGTGCAAGGTCTACATTTATAAAACCTTGGTCACTATACAAAGAAAGAAATACCTGCTCTCTAGCAATTTACAAGTTTGTCTTAATTCTAACCATGCAATCGTACAACAGCTCAGGCTGGGAGGGCCCTCAAAAATGTCTCCTGGTCATCATGGGAAAGGCAGTTTAGAATATAGAGCATCCTGTCCAATCGTATCTTGAAAAAAATCTTCCAGTGATGGAGAATTCACCATAACCCTGGGGAGGTTGTTCCATAGAAAAAAAAAAAAAAAAACCAAACAAACAAACAAGCAAAACAAAACAACAAAAAAAATAAAAAAAATAATAAAAAAAAACTTTCTTCTTTCATAATACAGCCTCCCTTAATGCAACTTATATCTGCTGACCCTTGTCTTCTCCCTATAGCTCCAGGAGAAGTGAGATCCTCTGTCTTCTCTGTAGCTGCCTTTAAGCATCTCCAAAATGTACAAAACTCATCACCATTCTGTGTCATACTGAATATAATCACAGAACAAATGACATCTATGCTTACTGATTATTATCTTGGCATACAAGCATATCTACAATAAAACTCAATTCTGTCTTGATAAATTCCAAGACATAATTTCTTTGTTCATCTTAGTGAAACCGATGTTATTTACTGCAAACAAGAGAAAAAATATTTGATAGTAAAGAATGTCCTCAATCAATAAAGTGGGTTCCAAAACATTGAAAAGCTGAGTTATGCCCTGGACATTTTTAGATTAGTCTTAGATTATTATAGCCCCGTCCAGGAAAATGAGACATTTATTTCTTTCATTATTTGAGCCACAATATCTTTCATTTTAAACTGAGGCAGGTGATTATTTTCTTAGTTGTAGTGGCAAAATGGTAGTTCCTATGCTTGTTGATGGCTGCTTTGCCCTGTTTCCCTGAAGCTTCACAGAAGACATTAATCTTATATACAAAGTCATGTGCTGAGTTCCAGAAGAAAGTCTAGACTGAAAAACTTCTAGCTTATTTGTTTGTGTTTAGAAAATATCATTATTTTGATGAAATAGAATACTAATTAAGAAAAGAAAAATCTCTGAAAGGAAAAGACTTAAGTGTTTGTTTTAGATCAAGCACTTTAATTAAGTGCTTTGCTGAATTAAGTCATGCAATAAGAAATGCAGATTAACTTGTGTCTATCACCAAGTGCTGAGAGCCTGTGCAGTAAATTTAATGTTCTCAAATAGCTACATGTCTATGCTCAAGTTCTGATTTACTCATTACAGCAATGGACAAATATATAATACACCCAAAGCGACCTGGAAGAAATAAGCTATATACCAGCTACATGCTAAGAAAAATAACATTGGGTGTAGAACTGATCTATCTGCACATGAATAAAATACAGACATCAGGACTTAAATCTGTTGTTGTAAAATGGTGTGTATCAATGCTTGACAACTTAATTAGAAGTTATAGATGAGGGGTTTGATTGCCCTCTATGCCTTGACATGACAACCTAGGGTTTTGCTACAGAGAGTCATCCTTTGGGAAAGGAAAATTATTTAACAGGGTTTTTTACATAGTAAATAAGCAACAAATTATGTGGACAGAGTTCTTAAAATGCTTTGTTCTCATATAAATTCCAAAGACAGATGTCAAAAGCAGGAGAATTTAACATATTGGTAGCATTGTACATACAATGTTAGAAATTATTGCTTAGAAATCACATAGACTAATACCTTTTTATTACTTCTGTGATACAAGTTTCACAAGTAGAAAGCATGTCAGACAGATACACGGGAAATCATTCTGGGAGCTATATTGTATATGGCAAACACAGAATCCTGTGGGATGTCTTCAATAGAGTTAATTTACTTCCATGACAATAAGTTATATTTTAAACTTCAACAATTTCTTACTATTAAGACACGTTGAGACGTTATTATTGAAGTCTGCTGTATTACTATCACTTCATGGTAAAACAGGATGGAGGAAAATATTTTGTAGAGCCATCTTAATATCTGTAATATTTTGAACTAAGAGAGAAAAAAGTTAAATTTATGGCATCCAACTTCAGAGAAAAAAATGTTAAACTGTACACCATCCATTATGGTAAAAAATAAAAACTCCAAGATTTGGGTCATACAGATTGTAGTCTCTTTCATATGCTTGAAGCTAAGAATTATTAGTGATCAGAACACCCCAACTCCTGTTACCTCTAGCAGCTGCAAATGCAGTTGATATTTGACCAATCTGTTTTCATTTCCTGGTCCAAGCAAACATAGTCCAGTGTTTAGAGCTTACAGTTTTAAAATATTTTGGGCATAGATCATTGTTCTTTCTTCACAGTTTGCAAATGTTCATGCTGAGTTTTTCATTCTGTGAGGAAAATATAATTTATGAAATAACTCAACAAATATATAAATAGATCATGCAAAAACCATAAACAAACAATGCCCCCCAAAACCAATAGACTTTCAGTAGAAGATGCTGATTCTAGCAAAATACTTCCATGAATACTGTACTGTAAATAATCACTTTTGCTTTGATAGTCTGAATGACTACATATCTACCTTTTAATTGCCATATGGTAGCATATTCTGATGAATTTATGCAGGTTTCAGCTATCCCACATTTTCACCTATTCATCCCAGATGCTTTTTCACCTTCAGATTGAATTTCCATTTCTATTAGCAAGCTACTCTCAGTGTGTAATGTAACCATGATCCAATGACAGGTGTGATCTAAGCAGAACTTGACCTCAGTCATGTTTTTTATCTAGACTGTAAACTTCTTTGAATGTAGAAGAACATTTTAAAATCTTTTGTTGTTACCTCAAAGCATTATAAAATTACAGGGTTATGAGGGATAATATAGTTCCTTTGGAAGGGACCAACAATTACCTAGTCCAACTCTGTGACACTATAAGGGCTGACCAAAAGATGAAGCATATTATTAAGGGCATTATCCAAATGCCTCTTAAATATTGACAGACTTTGGGTATTGATCACCTCTCCAGCAGGCCTATTCCAGTGTTTGATCAGCCACTCAGTAAAGAATTTTTTCTTATATCTAGCCTGAACCTTCCATGACACAACTTTGAGCCATTTCCACATGTCACTGAAAACCAGGAAGAAGAGCTCAGCAACTCCTTCTCCAAAAGCACATGAGAACAGCTTTGAAGGGGACAATATCTTCTTCTGGAAACTGAAGTGAACATTAACTTAATCTAATAACTAAAATTAGACGTCTATTGCACCTTCCCAGGTACCCTGGCATGAGGTATGAGGCATTGCAAATGGATCTGAAGCACAATGATCATGATGGTTTATCTAGTGTGGAATTGTCCAAGTTTAGTCAGCCTACACCCAAGCATTAAAACTGCTTCCATGAAGGAAATAAACAGATGGATCATCGTCATAGAAGACTCCCTGATAAAAAACAGAGGACCTAACATGTAGGGTGGGCCCACTTCTTATCTTCCCTTCTCCTTTGGGGCAGAGGTTAAAGATGCAAACAGAAAGTTTCCTACCCTGGTATGGCATTGATTTTTCAGTAGGCCATGATGAATTTTGAAACAGGAAGTCCTAGAGCAATCAAAAGAGATTTCAGGACCTTGAGGTGATTGGTTAAGAGATCAGAGGCACAAATATGTTCTCCTCTATCCTTCCAGTTGCAGAGAATGATGAGAGAAGAAACAAGAAGAGATAGAAACCAGATTGACACGGGCTTCAAGAGTGGTGTCACTGGCAGAATTTTGGTGGTTTTGATGGATTGTCTTACATGACACCAGGCTAGTAGGCTATACCTGTCTCAAAGATCTTTACAGAGGAGTTAGCATGGTTTAATGAGAGATCTTTAAACTAGATTCAAAAGAGGAAAGGAATAATCCCCAAGCACACTAGAGACCTGGGGTCAGCAAGCCAATGTTTGAGGGATGGTATGCTAGTGAGTTCCTTCCATCTGCCCTCTTGGTGGAGGTAAAGGAGGGAGATCCATGCAGCAGCAAAGACAGAGGTATTATTGATATGTTAGAAACCACAGAAGAGCATGAGAAGAATCACATACAAATTATGCCTTCTGCCCCCAAAAAGGTGGCGTGTGGGATCAATAGTCCAAGTGCATTTATACCATGCAGCATGGGCAATAGAGAAGATGGAAGGCACTGTGAAGCAAGAATCCTGTGAGATAGCTGCCATCACAGAAACATGAGGCATTACTGGAGTGCTGCAGTGGATCACTCTAAACTCTTCAGAAAGGACAGGCAAGGAAAAGATGGTGAAGTAGCCCTACATATTTGGGAGTGTTTCAAACGTCTAGAGCTCATTGACAGGGTGATGATAGGGTCAAGTGTTCATGCATAAGCATCAGAGAGAAGGCCAACAAGACAGATATCCTGGCGGGAGTATGCTATAGACCACCCAAATAGGATGAAGAAGCAGATGAAATATTCCATATGTGGCTGGGAAAAGCCATCAAATCACTGACCCGTGTTCTCATAGGGGACTCCAACATACCAGATACCTCCTGGAAATACAACACAGCAGCCTGGGAGGTTTCTCAACTGTGTGAAACATGCCTTGTTGTTCCTGACACAGTGGGTGAGGAAGCCAGCCAGGGAAGGTACCCAGCTGGACCTGCTCCTTGTGAACAGAGGATTAATGGGAGATATGGTGGTCAGAAGCCATCTTGGAGACAGAGACCACAAAAGGAAACCTTTCTATTCTCAGAGCTGTAAAGAAGGCAATCAGCAGAACTTCCAGAACTGCTGCCTGGGACTTCCAGGGGGCAGACACTGGGCTGTTTACAGGACTGGTTGATAGTGTTCCTTGGGAAGTGGTCCCAAGGGGACAAGGGAGTGCAGAAAGGCTGAACATTGTTTGAGAAAACAATCCTAAAAGTGCAGGAGCAGGCTGTCCCCATGTGCCGAAAGAAGAGCTGTCTGGGAAAAAGACTGGCTGGCTGAACAGAGCTTAAGCTGAACTCAGGAGAAAAAGGAGAGTTTATGACCTTTGAAATAAGGGACAGGTAGCTCAGCAAGACTAAAAATATGTAATGAGTTATGCAGGGAGAATATTAGCAGGCCCAAAGACCATAGAGTTGCCATAAAAGGCAACCATAAGTTTTTCTACAAATACATTCACTACAAAAGGGGGCCAAGAAGTATGTCCATCTGCTATTGGTTGTTGAGGGGGGACAAGTGATGTAACATAATGACAAGGGATAAGGAAAAGGCTAAGGTATTGGATGCCTTCTCTGCCTCAGTCTTTAAGAGCAAGACCAGTTGTCCTCAAGGTACCCAGCCCCCTGAACTGGAAGATGGGAATTGAGCAGAATGAAGCCCCCATACTCCAAGGAGAAATGGCTAGTGACCTGCTACAGCGCTTAACACACACAGATCTCTGAGACTGGATGAGATCCCTTCAAGGGTACTGAGGGTGCTGATGTGTTGGAGTCCAGGGCATTCCTCTGGATGCCCTGGAAGGTCACAGACCTCAGCAGAGAGGTTTGGGACCCAAGCAAGAGGGTTTGAGATCTATACAAGAGGGTTTGAATCCCGGCCAGGGGGGGCTGGAGTGTGTCCAGGGGGGTTGCCTGGCACAGAGCCCAGGGAGACACAGCCTTTGACTTCAGTCTCTGGAATAAACTTCTAACACTGAGAGAAAAAATTACATGTCACAAAGGTGTGAAGACACTAGTGTAGTTTATCACTGGGTGGAAAATTTTGTAGTTTTGGGGTTTTAGAATATAGTACATGGGGGACAAGATGGAGGATTTAGGGTGGTGCCCTTAGTTCTTCCTTCTTCTCCCCTGGCCTCCATCTTCTGATGTGATGGTGACACAAGGTAGTTTAAGGGGATTGCGTCAGAGTAGAGTTGACCCCTTTAGTACAGGTGATAGGTATTGGCACATAACTGTAAACAGGTGATATGTAAATTTCTGTATAAAGGGGCTGTGATGTCCCACTGGAAGAGGAGTCGTCCTGTGTCTGAGCAGCAGATCACCTTGGCCAGGCACAGAGAACATTGTAAGATAAAAAACAATAAACAACACAAGAAATCTTGGAAAACAAGACCTTGAAGACTCAGTTTCATTCTCACATCTGGCTCAGGGCCTTCAGAGGGCAAAAGACTCTAACCACCTGAATCTTGGGTGAGAAAAAACCTGAGACTGATGGAAGTGCTCACAAGCCACTTTCCATCATTAACCAAATGTCCTGGCTAACTGGACAGGTACCAGGTGACTGGTAGTTTGGAAACTACCAGTTTCCAGGATTGGTAGTCCTGGTAGTGACAGGAAGTTTGGAAATGGGACACATTTACAAAAAGGGCTGAAAAAAGGATCAAAGGAACTACAAGCCTGTCAGTCTGACCTCAGTGCCAGAGATGGTCACAAAGCAGATCACCCTGAATGCCATCACACAGCAAGTGCAGGACATCAATGGGTCGGGCTCCAGCAGCCTGGATTTGTCAAACACAGGTCCTGCTTGACCAACCTGATCTCCTTCTATGATGAAGTGACCCATCTAGTGGATATGGGGAGGCATGTTCTCCACATTCCTTTTGCACCTCTAAACATCCATCTAGTGTATGACCAATCACAGGGCCTTCAGCAAAGCCTTTGACACCATCTCCCACAGCACTCTCCTGTAAAAGCTGGAAGCCAACAACTTGGACAGGTGCACCTGTCATTTGATTAAGAACTGGCTGGATGGCTGGGCCCAGAGAGTGGTGGTCAATGGAGTTACATCCAGTTATCATTTGGTCACCACTGGACACCCCAGGGCTTAGTACTAGGGCAAGTCAGTCCTGTTTAATTTCCTCTTTCACGAGGACATTGAGTGCCCACTCAGTCAGCTTGCAGATAACACCAAGTTTGCCAGAAGCATTGATCTGCTGGAGAGTTTGAAGGCTCTGCACAGGGATCTGGACAGGCTGGATCTATGTGCCAAGAACTATGGTATGAGGTTCAAAAAGGCCAAATTCCAGGTCCTGCCCTTTAGTCACAATAACCTCAAGCAGTGCTAGAGGCTGGGGCAGAGTGACTGGAAAACTGCTTGTCAGAAAAGGGCCTGGGGGTGCTGGTCAGCAACAGCTGACCATGAGCCAGCTGTGCTCAGGTGGCAAAGAAGGCCCGTACCAGCAATAGTGTGGCCAGCAGGACCAGGGCAGTCATCATCCCCGTTTTTGGCACTGGTGAGGCCCTGTGTTCAGTTTTGGGCCTCTCATTACAAGAAAGATATTGAATTGCTAGATCATGTCCAGAGAACGGCAATGGAGCTGGAGAAGCTTTTGGAGCACAAGCTACTCCTGTGAGGTGTAGCTGAGGGAGCTGGGGGTGTTTAGCCTGAAGGAAAGGAGGCTCAGAGGAGACCCTGCAACTGCCTGAGAGGAGGTTGTGGCGAGGTAGGGGTTGCTTTTCTCCCAGTCCACCAGCGACAGGGCAAGGGAAAACCCTGAAGTTGCTCCACAGGAGGTTTAGATGAGACTTGAGAAAAAATTTCTTCACAGAAAGGGTTATCAAGCATTAGAATTTAGGCTGCCCAGGGAAGTGCTGACTTACCATCTCTGGAGTTATTTAAAAGATGTGTAATTGCAGTTAGGGACATGGCTCAGGGGTGGCCTTGGTAGTGCTGGGTTAATGGTCAGACTAGATAATCTTAAAGCCTTTTCCAACCTAAAATTATTCCATCATTGTTTGATACTGGGTAACTCCTAAACAATGTAAGAATTCCATTTTGATCTTTCTGTGTTTCAGTGATGGTCAAAATTAGGATGGAATTTGGTTTTGATGGAATGACACAATATTCCAGTAGGGAGATTTTGTTTTAATAACTTTTATTTAGTAAAAGAATAAAATAAATTTAAAATATTATTTTATCCAATTAAATGCATTCTTCTTTCATAATAAAATTCAGGAATATGTGCCATTTCAGACAAACGTCCTTAAAAGGGAGCAGGAAGTACTGCATCTTAGGTCAGTTTTGGCTAGGCTGTAGCATGTAATCTTCTCCCTTCCTGAAGCCCTCGAGATTATAAACCCATAAAATATGACATCCAGAATCAGGTGGTTGGTCTTTCAGGTTCTGTATCATCTATTACAGCAGTTATTGCTGAACTGCAGAAACACAGAACAAGGCCCATTCTACACAAAACAGCTGAATGTTCCTTAACTTCCACTGGACACCAATTCAGTTTTGAAATACATAATTTCTAAGACAGCTAGTCCAGATCCACATTAAATTTGACTGCCCTAGAGTTAGGAGACAACACTGTTGCTGGGGTTTTGGAATAGTATTCCTCAATTTAGTGTTCCCACCAAAATCGTGTTAGCACTTGTTCCCATCCCATGCCCTCTCTTCTCCCTATGGGTGGCCAGAGAGGAGAGCTGGAGGCACAAAAGACAAGGATCACAGCTTGAGGTAAGAACAATTTACTGGAAAAAGCAATGAGATTGAAAAAAACCCAACAGTAACAGCAATAATACTAATAGCAATAGTGTAAAAAGAGAAGGAGATTTACATGCAAGATGCTCACCTGTTGTACTGCCACTCCTGTCCGACCTAAGTCACAATCCTAATAAAAATATGTAACAGCTCAAAATATTTTCCATTACTCATAAAAAAATTTAAAATACAATGAATTATTAAATTAATAATAATTAATGTAGTTCAGATTTTCTGAAAAACTATAAATATGCATTTTGTAAGCTGTAGGCTGGAAATTGTTTTCTAAAATTGTTTTTCACTGGTATGTTGTTGAAGAAAAAGAAAGACAAATCTTCTTCACTATCACACTATAAGAGGAAAAGAAATAAAATGTGCATTCCTGACACAGACCCTCTGAATGCAGGAGGTTCCCATACTCTACTGCTTTAAGTGGGAGGTTGGATTAAGTTGGAATTCCTACCTGAGTCACACACTTTGATCCTCTGATATGCTAGTAACAGCTGTAGTGTTTACCTTGGGGTTTGTTTAACTCTCCACCATTTACAAATCTTTAATTCCACCAATTAATGCAATGTGGCTGCATTTTGGAGCAAGTGGCCACTGAAAATTAAACTCTTAAAAGCCCTGACCAAAGAAGCATGAGGGGGAAGCCGCCACTCAGGTTTTGGTTGTGTTGCAGATTAAGCAGTCCTTTTCCCAATGGAGAGGTGAAGTTGACTGCAGAAAGCCCCATTTTTTTCATCCTGTCTAAGGAGTTTGCCTTTGCCTTGATTTAGCAATTACATCTTCATGATTCAGTCCCTTAAGAGGTCAGCTGCTCCTCAGATGGCAGGAAGTGTTCGATACCCCCATCACCTGAGACTCTTCCTTCTTCAACTGCTGCCTGAAGCCTCCTTTGACAACTGTGCTGAATCGTACTCCAAAGCACAGAGAAACTGGCATCCAAATTCACAGTCTGAAGCCTCATTCAGGGTTAAAATAGTTACATCTGGCAGTTCTTGCCGTTCAGGAGCTTTCTATCATGATTTCTAGTGCAGTTGAGCTGCTGCATTAAACGCATGTATAGAGCAAAGGATCACTTACCTGGACATTCCTTAAGAGTCTTCTGTGCATCTGACCGTGTGTCCACATGAGTGCCAGGGTTAGACAGACAATAAAGGTGAGGTAGGAAATTTGGAATAAGCAGACTAGACTTCCAGTGGAGTTGAACTTGACTATACTGGCTGCACTCCATTATTGTATCTTCCTAGGCCTGCAAATATATCCCTGGAAACTCTGCACTGCTGTGGGATAAAATGTGTAGAGTGGGTATCTAAGCACACAGATCTTCTCAGTAGAGTGATGAGGGTTGTACCACAGCAGCCTGTGAAGGTTTATGACATGTCCTTATGGTATGGCTTGGCTACTAGACATTGTTCACCAGAATCTCCAGTTATGACAGGCACTTCATCTTCAGCCTAAGCAACAAGTGTTTCCACTTACACATGCCAGAAGATACTATGTGTGGGCTTTTCTCATCACTGAATCCTATGGTTTATATGAATTGATACTGTTCTTTCTCATTTTGAGAATGCAGAATACAGAGGGAAATAGCATTTTCTGCCTCTCCTTTTGTGCACATACATGCTGTGCTGATTCAGTTGGAACCTATGGAGGTAAGACCGTTGGATACCTATTAGCACAATGCTTGAATAATTATCTCGAGAAAATCTGTGGCAATCTAAAGTTTTCCAAGTTCACCAGATGATTGACTTGCTGATTGCTATAATGAAACATTCTACCCAAAGTTCTGCTTTAGAGAATTAGGAGAAATTTTTGTGTATGCAGGAAAAACAAAACATTTAAAAATAAATTTCCTAGAAAATCAGCTTGCTGCCTTTGTGAACAGAAATGTATTAAGAGAAAGGTAAAAAGCCCATCTCCAATGCAACACAGAAACACAGGCTTTGTGCTGGATCCAGAGGGTTTTTACATGTGGCAACCCAGCTCCAATGCTCTTATAAAAATAGAGCAGTTAAAAGACACTGAAGATTGTGGTGAAAGAACTGAATCTTATCCTTACCTCTTGCCAATCTCAGAGGAGTCCGAAGCTCAAAATTCTCCCTTTGTGGGCTAGCTAGCACTGGTCTTGTGTCTTGCTCCTAGTCATACAATGGCTAGAGGAAATCTCTGCCAGGCATCTTTGTAGATTTCTACTTTTATGAAAAAGAGACATGGCATTTTAAAAGTCAGAAAACTGTCAAGGTTTCTTTCACAAAGATCTCTCCATATCTCTGAGATTCTGTGAATGTAAATAGCTTTATTTGGTCAGGAATTTTCACGTAATTCTGAAAACTTACCTGAATTTAGTTACACACGTTAGAATTAAATACAAACACTTCAAAAATGAGGTTAT
Source organism: Sylvia atricapilla (assembly GCF_009819655.1). Taxonomy (NCBI): domain Eukaryota; kingdom Metazoa; phylum Chordata; class Aves; order Passeriformes; family Sylviidae; genus Sylvia; species Sylvia atricapilla. The sequence goes on along the minus strand of NC_089174.1, from coordinate 55,888,177 downwards.
CGTTTGAAGTTATCATTCAGATTTATTCAGGGAAAATTGAACCCTTGGAAAAAAACTTCAGAATTTCCCCTACACTATTTTAAGTTATAAGGCAATATACTCTACTTCTTATGTGCTTATGCACAATATTGGTTACAACACATAATGCAGTAATTTATCCTTAACAGTGTATCTTATGTGGAAAGTCTTGCAATGAAGCTCTCCATTTATCTCATAAACCAAAAAAAATGTTCATGCTTTGACAAATATTAAATCATCCTTCCCTGCTTATCTGTGTGCAGTATTTGTGAATATGCATAGGTTGTTGTCTTCAAAGTTACTGTTCATGCATGAAAGTTTCAACATATGCATGTGCTTATATAGGAACTGAATGTTAAAAAAGTGTTAGGAATGTATTGTGCTTGTATTGCAACACCAGTGTCTCCTGGATAGAATTTGAGAACATTTCTGTTGTTATCAGGAACATTCACTCCCTGCGTCTTATCCTATAACAGTCGTGTGCTTATGTAGAAGACAACCTGTAATATAGTCAGTTTTTTAATTTTCATGAAAATCAAAATAGCTTACACAGAAATGATATATACGACAATATAAAAAAGTTAAAAGTCATTAAATATTAACTCCCTTGTTTCAAAACCCCCCTACTGTACACTTGAGGTAGTAGCTACATAATTCTTTTTCATTCAAAACTTTCATTTTCTTCAATCCAGTCCTTTATATGATTAGAAGGCGATGACTGAATGCAGTTGAATTTTGCTTAATAACTACATTTAGTGCAAAATTCCTAACTTTGGCCATACCTGATGTTTTCTAAGTGCTTGAGGTTACATTTTTGGATTATATGCACCCACAAAGTGAGATAGCAAAACCAGAGGCATTGAAAAGTGAAAGCTGAAAGTTCACTTATTATATTAGTCTACACTTGGACTTTTGCTTGTAAGAATCATTCTATAGTGAAACACCACGTAGTGGAAGCAGATTGTGCACATTCATGGCAGACAATTCCATTAGTATAAGAAATAATTCCAGTATTACAGGCAATTTGGATGGGTGCTATGGTATATTGATCTTTAAAAAGGAGGTGCTGTTCCTCATATCTGACAGAGTTTGAGGTCTTCCGAAGCAGTTCCTAGATCATTGTTACAACTGAACGTAAATTAGACATGGTCTTCAGCTCTAACTAGCTGGCTACTCTTTAACTGTAATAATCCCTTCCCATCAGTATTTTGTAATGCTTTGGAACATAACTTTGTGGAGACCCAGTGCCACCTCTCCTCCAAACCCATTCAGCTTCCATTGACTTCAGTGGAAAATGAAGGGCAACAACTTTGCTAAGAATGGAAGTTGTAAATATTACTTTTCATATTTTTTCTGCTCATGCAATTCTACAGGACACATTAAGACACAGAGAACTGTGGCTCTGAAAGCAAAAAGAAAACTAAGTGTTCAAAGGCAAATACTGCCTGCATGGCTCTTTCAAACCACTAGGTCAAATTCTGGTTTTGGTGTAATCGTTATTACAGGATTACTTTCAATTTATGTGGGAGTATGGGAGACAGGAATTTGTTCCACTGAGATTACTTTGTAGGCTGATGTAGCAACACATCAGATTAGTACCGATAGAAAAATTTGGCTCACAAGGGAAAATCCCTCAGATTTATAGCCTGAGAAAAGTAAGAGTGCATAGAATGACTGATTACACTACAAAAAGGATGTTAAAAGTCTTATAATTTCTGGTTTTCTGTTTTTATATATTCAAGGCAATAAAAATCCTATGTTAAATAGAAAGTAAATTCAATGTTACTAAAGAGATTACTTTGTCCCAAAGCAACATCCCACCTGTCCCAATACATTTATGACAATGGTGAGGGTATATCAAACCACTGTTTACACTGTCTCTCAGATCCCAGAGTAAAATGCATTACAGGGAAAGCTTAATAATGGAATGTAAGTTACAATAGATTTTTTTATCTGTTCAAAAAAGGTGTGTCATGGTTCATATTTCATAACTGCAGTAAAATTAACTGGTAGCCATACTCCTCTGGGCCCAGTCTTGGAAAGTTTTAAGAGTCCTGAATTTCTGCTTTTTTTCTTGAGGTCGGTGGGAGTCTAGAGTTAGCTGAGCATTTTGCAATCAAAATAAGAGGAGAAAAGTAGGTCTTTCCTCACTTCTCAAGACCAGGGCTAATGGCCAATAACATCAAACTGATCCTACCATCATTAAATTAGGTTCAAGATACATCAGTATGAAACACAGTGCCAGTGAAATTTGCTTGGCATTAGATGATTTGCATCTGTTTTTCTAACATTAACTTTTGAAGTCTCTTGGATAAACAGCAAGACAGAGTATGAAAGAAGCTTGTTTTCTGCATCCCACTGGAAAAGAATCAAAAAGAATCACTTATGTGAACTGCTGTTAAAATGGTAAAAAGTTTCTAAAAGTGCTTTATTTGCAAAATATTTATGAAATCTCTGGGGGAAAAAAAAAAGTATTATTTTAATCTTTACATCATTCTTATTTTAAAGCCAAAAAAGATTGTCTGCCTTGGGAGAATAACAAATTTGACAATTTTCATCTGTCTAATAGATGTAAATTTTCTCTTTTCTTTTCTTTTAGTGCTCTGAAGGAACAACATCACAGCTGGAGACATTTTCTGAGGACTGTAAATTCTTTACTGAGGACTCTAGGGCTGTAACCTTGTTATTCCTTTGCTTCAACTGGAATACTCCACTTTACTGACATTTACAAGCTTCTTTCCACTTGTCACTCAGCCAATCACACCGCACGGCCAACAGGGGTCCTTATTCAAGAGCTTTGTCTCAAAACAGCTCCTTACTCAAACACTGAACAGCACCGTTGAAAGGGCCCAATGCAAATGGGCCATTTCTTTATTAAAAGGTCAATCCCCTTCTTTCTCACATCCCAGATTATGAACATAATCTTGATTTCATACAGGGTGAAAAGAAACAAGTGTTTCCATAGATTTCAGCCTGATGTTTTCCTAAGAAACTTGATTTTTTTTGAGAGTCAAACTCCCTTTGAATAATGTTTTAAGGATCATTAAGAGTCTAAAATCTTATTCTGTTCCTTTGATAAATTCAGTATCCCTTAGAGAAAACTGAAAATCATTGCATAATGTCTCCAAAATATGAGACTATTATCTTACAATTAAAAAAATATTTAACAGAGAAGACAAATTTTCACCTGAAGTCTGAGCCTCCATTCACAAAATTTAGATTCCTTAGTAATCCATTTTGTCTGTAAAGTTAGTAATGTGAAATAAAAAATACTGCTGTCATAAGATCTCTACTAACAACTTTACCATTAATGTTATTATTTCTTTAGAAAATAATTTGTTAACAGTCATCCATTCTGCCCCCTGTATCTATTCAGAGTCTTAGACATAAACAGAAAAGCAACACCAAACAGAAACTCAATTACTCTCTTGCAATCCAAACACCATATCTCTGAAAACAGCTGTACCTTGAAGTCAAGAGAGTCAGTAAATGTATCATATTTATAACCAGAGTAACCTGTTTTTGCAGAGATGCAATGAGGAGCTAGTCAAATAAAAACTCACAGCTTAGAATAAACTCAAAGGAAAACAATCAGGTAGCCAGATATCTATACACTAATACATATCCATACAGAATTAGTTATGATGGTTTGCTCATTTAATGATTCCCAAAGCCTTCTTTATTTTGTAGCCTCTAACAACCTTTAAAAAAATCTCCTGGGACCTTTCTCTAAATAATTTTTCTTTCTAGGAAAAATTAAGAAAAATGGTACATGGTACAAACACTACAATCAAGAGAAATATTATCTCATATAGCTTGACTGTGATGTTCTCTTACCGTTTTATAAAGCTTTTATCTGTCTTTGAGAAAAAAAATTCCTTTTAAATGAACATTATTTCAGCCTGGTGCAATGTGACTCAAAAAAACCACCAAATAAAAGCAGTGAAAGAAAAAGATACTAGTTGAATTTACATACTTAATAGTTTTCTTTCATTCGTTTTTTAAAAAATATAGGGGTTAACTCCTCTTGTATCATAATCATTATGGTATTTTAGTCACCTTGACCCATCTACTTGATTTATATATGTTTTGTTAGCATTAGACCTTCCATACTAAAATACCGTTTTATAGTTCTCAACAGCCAAGCGCAGGAACAAATACTCAAGTAAATTATTGCTGGCTATTAACATTTCAATCCACTATGATGCAGACAAATGAAATGTTAAATGTCGTAATGCTTGTAAAAATATATTCTAGCTATAGCCTGCCCCACACTAAGGATCTTCCCAGTCCATATTAGTAAAGATATACAGATAACAGAAACTACTTGAAAGAAAATTCTAATGCCAGTATATTTGAGAAGAATCCACTGTCTGAGAGAGCAATCCTCTTTTTTTTTTTTCTATCCCTCCTCATCAAAAAGATGGAGTACTTTCAAATAATTCCCTTATGAACTATGAGCTTGAGTTGGGAGCACAATATGTGCACTCCCTGCACCATATGACCCCCTTCTAACTTCAAGATTTCATAGTCCCTAAAACAAGATGTCATTCAACCTCCCCAGGCTCATTGACTAGGTCCCTTTAGATCAGAGGCTGCTGGTCCTATTGACTGGCGCCAAAGCACCAGTTTTCCTAATAGACTCGACTGTCTACTAGGGACTGAGCTGAGGCCACTAAACTAATTTCATGTTGAAGTTCAGGTTTAAGTCATTTTTAAACAACATTAATATATTTCATGTAGTTTTCTCTCCAAAAGAAGAAAAAAAAAAAAAAACAAAAACCAAAACATGAGTAGCTAAAGCAGAATAGTTTCTATCACAGAAGGATATAAAGTAATCTTAAATATGATAAATGTATGATCTGCCTATGACATGCTGTCAATTATAGAATTTATCCCATATCAGATGAAACAAGTTTAATAAACCACTTAAGTGTTATAAGGTATGCTTTCTACCAACATGAATTATGTATCTATCTGCAGCCAAATGTATGTTTTCTATCACTCTGAATATTAAATACAAAAACTATGTTTAAATAATGTGAAGGGTCTGATTTAAAGCAATGAAAGCCAATAAATTCAAAGTTTATGCTGGCACTCTATCCTTAACTCACACAAATTGTTTCAAACAGGTATAATGGCATGAATTACACCCTTCTTACATTTATGTTTCTACTACCACATTTGAATTTTCTGAGTTCTGTTAGTACAAGTCTCTCCATGAGTGTCTTTAAATAGAGTTCTAAAATGTAATTTATTAGCTTTGTTTCTATTTTTTAAGGCAAAAATATGCCTAATGGAAAATTTTAAAAGGCACTTTTTTTTTTGGTCTGAGGATGGAATGTTTCCTGGGGAACTGTTTCAGTTTGTCTAATACACAACCTGAATACCTAAAATATGTATCAATTACTATTACCTTTGTATTATTTGCAGAAGAGATTGTGTTTGGTGCCTCAGAGCTTTTCTGATCTCTTGGGTTAACATAGATATGGACAGATATTTAGTATGTTCATTAAATAATAATTGTTAATATAAGTAAAAATTTATAGAGTCTTGGCAATATAGACAATACCAAAATTAATATCTGCAGTGTTTGTTTCAAATAATGTGTTGGGTTTTAGCTGCTTTGGTGCTCCTATCTTTCTATAAGTGATCACATAACTGTGAATAGGATGTTATGAACCCAAAGTAAATTCTACCCAAATGGAATCCCCCTGAGAATTGTATGTAAGAATATCTGGAGGGAAAAAAAAAATCCCAAATGGTTAGAATACCATAAATTACACAAAGAAAAGTGCGATTTAGTGATCTATGGCAAGGCAGTTAGCCAAGAAGTATCTGTAAGTCCTTGGTGAAAGGTTGAGAATGAAGCAAGATGGCATTCAACAGTTTTGTCTCAGTACAACACATAAATGCAAACGTCAACATGTAGGCACAGGTAACACAGACTTAAAATGCCATCTTAGTTGTAAGTTCCTCCAGAGAGGAGCATGAATTATAGTTAGGTTGGCAGGATAGAATGCATCTATTTACTAAATAGGAGAAGTTCTGTAGAATAGTATAAAAAAGTCTCAGACCTGGAAAATAAATTGTAAGCTTCAAAATTAATTCCAATGTTTTGGGAAAGTTGCTAAACTGTATTCTCTAAAATTTCTCATTTGCAATACAGGAATACTCTATGAGGGGAGTCTCAAAGTTGTGTTTGTTATTGCTGCTATAGCACAGAAAAATATAAACTACAGGTATGCAAAATCCTACCGTCCCTTACTTATTACTTATCTTTGTATGTATGTTTGTATGTATGTTTGTATGTATGTTTGTATGTATGTAAAGAGGGGGTTTTTAGGTTTTATTATGGACAGCTCTTTCTAACTTTCCCAGTGTTTTCCAGCTAGCTGAATCCCTGATGAGTCCTCTGTGTGCTTTTATTTAGAACTGAACTATTACTGTGCTAGACTGCAAATCTGTTAACTAAAGAAACCTCTTAAAATCACTCTAGTAGGCAACGTCTTTCTAATACATGTTCAGAAAAAGCCACTTAATATTTCTCTTCTATATAATTTTACATCAAGTATGATTTTCACCACAGACATTTTTCTTCTTCACCTTAAAATGAGAGAATACAAAAGCACTAGTAAATGTGGAAATGTCTCAACAGATATTTTTATTTTGTTAATCAAAATCAGTTTTATTCTGGAGTCTGCACATTTGAAATATGTGTAACTACACTATATTAATTTACATTCTTAAACATATTTTACGTATCATAAAGTATAAAGATGCATGCTCCTCCAGATCTGGCTCATGAATTCTTAAGATTTCTGTGATTTAAAACACTTTTATAACCATCAAACTTAGTACACACAATGTCTGAGGAAGCTGTTAAAGATCATAGCCCAGCTAATTGTCATAGGAAATATAAAAAAAAAATGAATAAACTAAACAGAAAAACATTCTTTGTATGAAAACTACAAAATTTCTTCTGTACAGGAATTGGAAAGGCATTGGACAAGTCTCTTGCACTGCAGATGTTTTGACTTACATGGATTCAGTATACAGATGTTATTTCAGATTAAGTTCAGAGGGTCATCAAGATCAATTGGCAATTTAGTTCCTATTGCATTAGCACTGTGGTATTTGTGGCTATATCAGTGCTCTTAATCAAAATAATAATTATTTGGATCACAGATTAACTGTGGTTTTGAGTGCAGGTCCATAACCTAGTGCTAATGTTTCACTTGAAAAAGACTACACTATAAAATATTTAAAGTAAAAGCCCACCTACTGGTGCTTTTTTCACTTGAAGCATGAGGATCTACCAATGTATCTACTTGGCTAACGTAATTTCATAATTATATACTTCTACTGTATGTTTAGAAATCATTCATAAACATATGCCCACAGAGAAAAAGCCAATAGATTAAGGTTGAGCAGCTTCATTTAGCTGGTTATAAGCCATATGTACGTGTGTATATATACTATACAGTTTAGAACAAAGTATGTGTTTGTGACTACATGAGCATCTCCCAAAAACAAATCAGATGAGAAAGAAAGAATCCCTAATACAGAAATGAACAGATATTGAATGCAAGAGGCATCTAAACAAAAAAAAAAACAAAAAACAACAACAACAACAAACACACAAAAAAAATCAGAGTGTTGTAGGAAAAGAAAGCATAATGTAGAGCAGGAAAATGATGGTAGGTATTCTGATTTTATTTAATTTGAGTAATTTATGTCTCAAGGATTTATTAATTTCCTTTTTAATCTTTAAAGAAACATGAAAAGAAAGATCTGTATTTGGCTCTGAATGGTGCAACTGACCCTTCTGATTGGGATAGGATGGGATAAGTTCTTTTACTGGCGCAGCTGATTGTCAGTGGAGAGTTATGTTTTAGCAAACAGTGATCAGAAACAGAGGTAAAAAAGAAAAGGAGTATTTGTTCTGTGTTTTACGATACAGAAAAAAAAATCAGGTCCTGTTCTGTTTTTAGCTTGTTTTTAAAGGCATTCTAATTCTTGTGAGTTTTTGAAACCTATGGGTTTCAGATAAAAGATGAAGGAAATTATTACATCGAGAGAACCGTAAGTTGAGAAGTTAAACAACTGAAGGAAGGAAATATCTTCTAATCTTACAAATACTGCCTATTCATGCCTACCTTTAAACAATGAAGGTCTAGAAGTCATATCTTTATAAAGCCTCCAGTGAGCAGCTCTTGTTCAAAAAAATTCTATACAGACCTGTGATTGCTCAACATTCCTGAAATACAGCTCACCTTATATTACATGCATAAAATGGAGGCTAGTAATATGAATACTTGGGATTTTTCTTAGATCTGAATCTCTTTGGTTTCTAAAGTGGAGAGTGATTGATCTTATCAAATATTTTGAAAGTCTTTATCTTTTTGTTCTATTGATCAGATGATCCTGAAGCTGCAAAATATAAATCAGAGAGAGGTGCTCTAAGGAGGACATAATTTAAGATCCTGAGATGCTTTATGAGATACATAGATGCAGCACTTCTGTAGAATTCAACGCAGCTGGAATTTGGATGCTCAAATCTAGAAAGTCTTCACCATGAGGTACTGTGTGTACAAAATGTGCTAGTGAACTGAGAGCCTATCCAGATTTAGGAAAGTGCAAGAAAAGCATTGACATAGTTTATGGCTCCAAGCAGAGAATTCTTAAACCAAAGAAAACTCATGTAATCAGGGATTCTAGCTGAGTACTTGGAAATGATAGGGTGTGAGCTGCCATTGCACTTATCGCCTAACTCCATTTCAGTTACATGCCCTGTCCCTTCTCAAGCTTCCTTTCTTACTCTAGGCTCTTCTCATCTCTAATATCTCTCAGTTCAGTAAACAGGATTAATTTTTCCCATTCAGGAAGAATGGTTGCTGGTTGAGAGCAAGATTATGAAGATAGAATCTTTACCCTGGCCTTTTAAAATGAAGGAAAAACTCCATTCTCCACAGTCCAGCTGAAAATGTGAAGTTCCAGTTGAATGGATGGAATTGTGGCATTGCTTGACAATCTGTACTATCAAAGAGCTTGCTTTTTCATTTTAATTCTCTAGAATATGGTGTTCTTGATGGATATCATTAGAAAATACACTTCTGACCATTTTATAGTCCCTAATATTTGGCTAGGAATCCTTTACCAAAAAAAATGATTTTCTATATTCAAGTTTCAGAAGTGGAAACTCTTATTCAGAAACACCTGGAAATTATTGTTTCAGCAACTGAGGTCTTGTGTGGTGTAGAGCACACGAGGTACGATTATGTAAAAGACTTTTGCTGTAGTGAGTAGAATTGTGTGGCTGATAGTGCTAACTGAAACAAGTGTTAACCACCACACTGCTGTGCAGTGAACTGGACAAGACAGACTCTTGATTTAATTTCTGAAGGAATTACAAGTAGGTGCACTTGGTACTGCATGTTGTTAAGACCAGATATGAAAGAAAAAAGTGAACCAAATATACCAGTATCTGAGAAAGGCAGAAAGTTTGCCTGTTACTCTCTCCAATGCAGTAAACAGATACTTTTTTTGACCCCTAATCTCTTCTTGGACACTTCAGTCTCCTTTCAATCAAATGCTGCTTTAGCTCCGCTGTTACAGCTTTGTGGCTTCCACTAAGGCATGTTCATCTCATTCCAGCTCTTTTTACTTGTTTGACACACAAAAATAGAGAAGAGATAGATTCAATTCCCATGACTTGGCCAATACACAGTAGCAACTTAAAATAGCCTTCAGCTAATTAAACAACAACAACAAAACCAAACCCTAACAAACAGTAAAACAGAATTTACCAGAATGAGAGCTTCCTGAATTGCAGTGAGATTCTCTCTCAGACAATCCAGTGTGTTTGCCTAAAAATCCAGAAAAGTAGTGTTAAAATTGTCATGAGAAATGCAGATGCTGCTAGCTCACTGTGAACAGAAATCAAGTCAGAAATAGTCTACTTAATAAGATTTGTCTAATGATCTGGATGCAAAAAAACCAAAAGCAAACCAAAAGCTACTTTTTGCTATGTACAACTACTGTTGTCAACTTAAAACTGAATTGGAGCAACTGATGTGCAAACAGTATCTTTAAAACAGCAGTGGGGATACTCCTAACTCCTGCTGTTTTCTCGGCGGAGGGGTAGTGGTGGGGAAACCTGTGACTCTGTTGTACAAGTTCAGCTTGTACAAGGGAACAGCAAAAGAACATGCAATCCAAAATCCAGTAAAGATAAAGGAATCTCCCTGTTACCTTTATGGGCTGTAGATAAGAGCACAAGTGATACACTTGTCACTTACCTGATACAGGGATATTGTATAACCATTCCAAAGTGTTGCAGCAAGAGCACGTATAGGAAAATACACAATCAAGTCTACTGTGAGAAGAATCTCTATGCTGTTTTAACATAAGTATACTTAATGAATGCATATTGTGTTTGAATATTTAGCTACATTATTAATAAAATTCTTAAGTAACTTTAGTCATATATAAAAGTTTCTTTCTTTCCATATAAGGTAGAAATCTGTGAGTTATTTCCTCTGTTATCATAATAATTAATAATTGAAGAAAGAAAGAAAAAGCTATAAATTACTTTTATTTTTTCATTTTTATACTTCAGTGTATTAAGTTGTTTAGGTAATTCATATAACGAAGTTCTCAAAACCCTGTATGATTATAAGTGCTGCCATCTACATGATCAAAACAAAACCATGGATGTATAACAGAAAATATTGAAACCAGAGAAAAACAAGAGCAAAAAAAGTCTTTCTGACCTCACCCTTAGTATTATAATGGTTATGAGAACACTGAGACAGAAATTATGAAGCCACTTGGATACAAAGAGTGATATGAACAGTGTTACTTTTCTTTCTGAAAAGAAATTGATCCTCACAAGAGCTTTGTGAATTTTCAGGACTCAGGAATGATTTTCTAAAGATTTTATGGCATGTAGATACATAATTATTTAAGAAAGAGTTATTATAACCCATTGTGATTTTGAGGCTTGTAATGGCTTCACATTTACCTGTTTTTGTTTGCTAAATTTAGTGTAGTGGTTTGAGTGCCTTTTCTGCTGTGAGATAGGATTACACGAAAAAGGCAAAACAGGCCTAATTTAAAGGTTACAAAGATAATCTTATTAATACACACCAAAAAAAAAAAACCAAAAAAAACACCAAAAACAAACAAACAAACAAACAAAAACCCTTCCAAAACATCTTTTCTCGCACCACAAAATGTTAACTTTCCCACAAACAATGCAAAGAGGCAAAACTCAGAACTCTAGGTCAGTACCACCTATAAAATGGTCTTTCATACAGTCTTTTGAGAGAGAGAAGCCTCTTTTGATTTGTTCTGGTAACTTTCCACAAGAGGAACAGTCTGCTTGTGGCTTCCAACTCTCACAAAAGCAGTCCAGCCAGGAACTTCTGCAGTTGTTGACCTCTCATAAGACATAGCCTTTCCCATGACTACATATGGGCCGTGGACTCACACATACTGGGTTGTCACCTTTTAAAGATGTACAACCCCATAAGCAACAAATCCTTCATCTCAAGGAACAGAGATATCTTCTCACTTCTCCAGCGGCGCAGACGGCTTCTTCTCATCTCTCTCGGTTCAAACATCTCATGGGATCACCAGATCACAGTTTCTAATTCAATATTCACTCTATAAATCACAGATGCCATTGCTTAAAAATCCACAAATCTAAATTATCATCTACCCAATTCATATTGTCCACAATTTAAAGGAATACTCTAGCACATTCATATTACAATCTGTTACCACAACTCATAGGAGATTTTCAGCCTAGGACCAAAGCAACTAGCCATCTCTTCCACCTAAGGAGTCACTTTTCCTTTACTGATTTTGGTACCTTCATATTCTCCCTTTATGTATCTCCAATTTGGCCTTTTCTCTTTATCTCTGAGAAGGGTTAGAGTTTTAAAAACTCTCAATCTGTGTCAAGAAAGAGTTAACATTCTTGCCCGGGCCTGCAGATGGTAGGGTGATCCCTGCCGGGCAGAAGCCTCTCCAGTCCCGGGATCTCAGAGCGGCTGGACTTCTTGCCTTCCTTTCCTCTCCGCCCGGGAGTCACCAGAGGAGACGGCGTGAGGAGGGGAACCTGCCCACGCCTTGGTGACAGTCGGGGAGGGCTCGGCCCAACCAGGCCTATGGCTGTTACCAGGGGCTCGGCAGACATTCCTTCCCAGCTCGGCCGGCTCCAGGACCCGGGGTGGGCTTTGAAACTAGCTGAGGTTAAGCTGCGGCCTGCCCCTCCCCTGCCAGGAGCCGAGAGAGCCCAGGCCGGGGCCCGGAGTGCCCCCGGAGGGGAGGCGGCAGGGCCGGGCTGGCCTGCGCCGCCCCGCGGAGCTGCGTCCGGAGCGAGAAGGAGCTCCTCAGCCTTCCTGGGCTGACTTTAAGCTTGTGCGACCCAGAGGTGTATACCTGTATTTAACTGGCCAATCCGGCCATCAATCTTAAAAGTCAGTCACTAATGGTTTTTTTTAACCGTCTGTGCTAAACCAACACAAGGTTTTAGCACTTTATATTTATGGTCACGTCTAAATACTGACATAAAATGCAAGTTTGAGGAAACATGCAGCCTTCGATTGGGACATCATGCTCATCTGGAAATGTCTGTCTTTTGAACATTAATCATACTCCAGTTATGTTATGACTCATGATTTATTCTAGGCAAAAGGCAAGAAACAATACTGAACAAACTCCTGAAGAAACAAACAAAACATGAGCTGATACAGAAAGTAAATAAAGCTTTTATCGCCTTCAATAATTTTGCTGTGCTCTTGAATGTGTTTATTATTTAACATAACAAAAGCATTTATTCTCAACCACTGATTTCAAGGAGGTAGTAATATTGATACTACTACTACTACTGTTGATAGTGATAACTATAGTATTAACATTATTACTATGTTATATACGCGTGCTTTAAAATCTTTAAGTCAAAATTGCATTTAGCTAATTATGTTTGGCCTGAAATGGTAACATTTCAGCATTTGCGGTGTATCTCGAGATAGAGCCCCTCAATCAAACAGAATGCTTTGTCCCCTTACAGATCATTCATATAGCCCTGTCCTGTCACATATTAATTATCTGTGCTAAATTAACTCTAGATATTAAATGCTATTAATAAATGCAGCTTGTTTAAGGAACAGCATAATAAAGAAACTGTACAAGAATATAATTTCAGGAACCTTAACTATTATCAAACTCATGCATTCTTGTAAGAGACTTAGTGCCTTCACTGCTCATCCTTTCTGGAAATTGGAGTATTTTTGGTATCCACTAATAAAACAGAAAGAATCAATTAGCAGCCAAAAGTCCATTGTTTTCTTTGGACATATTGAGTAATAATGGGTCAGCTTTGGTGGTGACAGCTTTATAGACATTTATGAAAGAGCAATTGAAGTTCTGATTAACCTTTAGTTCAAAGAATCACAGAATGGTCATGCTGAAAGGGACCACTGAAAAGGTCATCTGGTTCAGCGTCCCACCTCCACCAGAGTCAGCCCAGAGCCAGCCCAGAGCATGTTGCACAGAATTGTATCCAAATGGTTCTTGATTATCTCCAGTGACAGAGACTCCACAGTCTCCCTGGGTAACCTAGTGCTTGGATCCATCCTCTGGCCACTGTCCCTTCAGAATTTACAGATGCTGATGATGTCCCCTCACTGTCTTGTCTTTTTAAGGCTGAACAGATCCAGCTTCCTCAGCCTTTTTGTCCTAAGAGAGATGCTCCAGTCTCTTAATCACCTATGTCACCTTCCTCTGGTCCGGCTCCAGCAGCTCTGTGTCTCTCTGGTCCTGAGGAGCCCAGAACTGGACACAGCACTCCTGATGTTCCTCACCAGGGCTCAGTAGAGGGGCAGGATCTCCCCCCTTGTCCTGCTGGCAATGCTCTTCCTGATGCACCCCAGGGCACCATTGGCCTTTTTGGCCACCAGGACACACTGCCGGCTCATGGGCAGCTTGTGTCCACCAGGAACCCCAGGTCCTTCTCCTCAGAGCTGCTTCCCAGCAGATCAGCCTGTGCTGGTGCCTGGGGTTATTCCTCCCCAAGTGCAGGAGCCTGCATTTGCCTTTGCTGAATTTCAGACCGTTCCTCTCTGCCCACCTCTCCACCCTGTCGAGCCCTTCTGAAGGGCTGCACAGCCCTCTGGGGTATTGGCCACTGCTCCCAGCTCTGTGTCATCAGGGAACTTGCTGAGGAGGCATCTGCCCCTGCATCCAAGTCACTGGTGAAGAAGTGAAACAATACCAGGCTCACTACTGACTCTGGGGGGTCAGCACTTGTGACAGGCCTCCAACCAGACCCTGTGCCACTGATAACACTCCTCTGGGATCTGCCATTCAGACAGTTCTCTGTCCACCTCGCTGTCCCCTCATCCAGGCCACACGTCCTAAGTTTGCTTGTGACGTTGTTGTGGGAGACAGTGACAAAAGCCTTGCTGGAGTCCAGGTGGAACAATATCCACTGCTCTCCCCTGATCCATCTATCCAGGCAGTTGTTTCACTGTGGAAAGCAATCAGATTGGCCACACATGATGGCCCTTTGCTGAATCCAAGGTGACTCCATCCTCATCTCCTTCTTGTCATCCACGTGGATAGAGATGGCCTCCAGAATGAGGTGCTCCATCACCTTCCCAGGGATTGAGGTGAGGTGGACTGGCTGGTAGTTCCCTGTGTTCTCCTTCTTTGTGAAGACTGAGGTGATATTTGCTTTTTTTCCAGTCCTTGGGCACCTCTTCTGATTCTCCATAATGTATCAAAGATGACCATAAGGGGCCCAGCTCTGGTGCTTACCAGCTCTTTCAGCATTCATGGATGCATCTCATCAGGAGCCATGGATTTGTGGATGTCAGATTTGCCTAGGTATTCTCCCACCCAGTCCAAAACAAGGAAAACCTTCCTTCCAGTATTCCTTCATCCAGATATCCTCAGAGATTCCTGAGGGCTGGTCTTGTTAGTGAAGTCCAATGCAAAAAAGGTGTGCAGTAAGTCTGCCTTCTCTGTGTTCTCTGTTACCAAGGTCCTTCCTCTATTTAGTTACAGGCCCAAATTACTAGCTTTACTGTTTTTGCTATGATGTGCAATAGCACGTTGCTTTCAGTCTTTCCATTTGGAATGTCCAGCACAGCCTTTGTCTCTCTTTTTGTCGTGTTTAGAGAATGTATAAAATTACATTAAGTAAATTGACATCCTAACATCCCCTATGTTACTACACTTTTTTATTTTATACTGTTGAATCACTGTCTTTTAGCTATCTTGTCGGTGTACTGTCCTGGTTTAGGGCAAATTTGGGAGGAAACCTCTGAATGGGGTTCCTCTGGAGGGCTAAACCCAAATGGCCCTTCCCCCCAGCCGGTGTGGGAAAAGAACTTATTTGGAGAAAAGTGGAAAAAACTATTTAACAAACAAAATGCCCACAAACATAAAGAATGTTTTTATGTTATTAATTTGAAACAATAAAACCTCTCGCTGCTCTGAAGAGAGATGGCAAAACTTTCAAAAGTCCTTGCTGTGGCTGTAGCTCAGCTCACCCAGTCTCCCACCAGTCCCAATCCCTCCAGAGGTTCAGGCCCCGGTGGGCCGCAGGTGCGAGCCCTTGGTGCTCCTCTGAGTTTTTGGTCCAGGGCAGATTTAAACAGTCCCAAGAAAAAAGAAAACAAACAAACAAACAAACAAAACCCCACGAACAAACAAACAACAACAGTCCAGGAAAGCTTCTTTGCCTCAGTTAGCTAAACTAACTGAAAGCAAAAAAACCTCCACCTCTGTCTGGCTGCTGTCCGTGCATCCAAGGAACACCACCGTCCTTGAGGAAGAAGAAAATACAGAGGAGTGAAAGCTGTTTTTCAAAACAAACTGCACACTTCTTCTTTCTCTGCTTCACTCTCAGAACCACTCTTAAAGGTACAGAACACAACACACAGCACACACAGAACAGACGACTGGGGATACAGGCATCAGAGTCAACCTAGGGCATGTACTTACTTCAGAGAAAAAATACAGTGGTATTTCTATGAAAAGTTTAGATATCCTGATGATGCAGTGCTCATGATTTTGATTAAGATTTATTATTTTTAGAAAGGATAATCCTGTTACATGAGGGACTGCAGAATAACCTATTTGTTTATGCTATGTTATTCTGCCTATTAGTGCTGTGGTCTTAAAAACTTGGACCAGTTTGATGGATGCTCTGGGAATTACTCTGTGGTCTTGAGGCTTCAATACTTCACATCTACTGCAGATTCAGTGTTGGTGTACAAACGTGTGTACATACTATACAAGCATGTTCAGACCAACTTCACAGTGCATGTAATATTTATCCTACTCAGAACACAGTGTGTCATGTCATGTGGTGGGTTTGTACAGACAACCTGGATTTACTGTGCACATACACCACTGTAAGGACAGACACTAGACTAAGGTCTCTCAGTAAAGTCTGGCAGTACATTCTTAAAAAAAAAAGGACAGTGGTAACATCACCTAAGCCCCAAACATAGTGGAAGAACTACAGTATATATTTTAAAAAAAAGAGAGACTATTATGAGATGTAAAGCAACAAAAGATGTAAAAATAGATCTACATAGTTTACATCTACATAAGCATTGCCATGCTTAACAGTACAATATATGATTCAGGTCAATATTCTTTCACAGGCTTTTTTTGCTGAAAACAGTTCCAATTTTTCTTGCAAATAAGTTAAAGTGTCGAGGGCAAATCTTAATGATTTCTTTCAATACTACTAATCCATATAGGAGAGCTATTTTGGAATACAGTCTGAATATCTAAGATTACTCAAGATGAGTAACTCAACATGAAATAAAGCTTCTTTCCTCTTCCCACCCCCCTGAAAAATCCCCAAACAATGACCAGTGACTTAAAAAAAAAAAAAAAAAATTGTAATTGACCTTATTTGATCATTCTGTTCCCTTTTCATCAGATTGACTATCTCACGCTGGCAGTCGCTTGTTCCTTTCTGTAAATCTTTAAATTTATAGTGAAATGCCCAAAAGTTTTAATTTTACTCTTACAGAGCCAACATTATTGAATATGCTAAGACAAGCCCTGTTGACCACATCTATATTATATCCAGTTTTCTTGTCGGGACTTTGCAGTAGCCTTCAGCATAGGCTCCCAGACATTGTGGATTGGCTTAGAATCCATTAGGTTACTGGCAGGTCACATCCTGCCATCTGGATGTGAAGGAAAATTTATTTCTGAGAACTGTATCAGCACCACAGTCTTTGGAAGAAGGACCTGATTGAACAAGAAGAAAAACAGGGACATGTTACCTGCACTGATGATCAAAACAGAAATGAGCAAAAGGTGTTAATAAGAATCAGGTTTAGAAATAGCTAGTTTCTAATGTGTAAAGCAACACATTTTTCAGGAAAGGAAAGGAAATATCAGAGAAAGGAATGGTCAGGGAATAGGCCTAAACATGCCAGAATGAAGGAAATAAAGAATAGTGTGAACTTTCTCTTGTGGTCTAATGTCCCCTAGTCATCAGAGACACACAGACACATACACACACTTAGTTCTGAGGGATTTTAAAAGTAAAAAGACACTATCGAGGTTCCATTGCTCAGACCGAAAGGCATTGATGAGGAAAAGAGGTATCAATGGCAAGTATGGGACAACTGACAAGGTTCTAAATAAAATTTTGCAATAAATATAATAATAAAAATCTTGTAATAAATAGAAACACACAGCTGACTTTTTTTAGCCATACAAAGTAAAAGAGTATGAAAGAGTGTGTGTTGGGCCTCCTGGAGGTCAGCAGAGCTGCAACTCATACTTCATTTTGTCTAGACATGGGCGCAAGAGTGGAGGAAAGTACTCTCTGGCCTCTTTAAGAGGTTTTTCTCGGAGGCAAAGGCAATATGTCTACTGGGACTTAACGCAGTGGCGAACAACTATTGTTCCGATCCAAAAACAACCAAGTTACATAAGGCAAAAAAATAACCAAGTAAAGAACATGTATGCAAACTAATCTGCAGTAATTCTGGTTCTGTAAACCATAATTTCTACGAAAGTTCCTTATCAATGTGACCAGCAGTACTTATATGAAAATAATTATTTAAAAATCACATTAATTGAGGGTATTGTTTTACCTTCTGTTATATTGTTTTAAGTTTTTTCTACTACCCTGAATGATGATAAAGATGTGTAAATCCAAATTTTTCATTTTCCAACTGAGATGGAGGCTGAATACTTACCCGAACTTTTGTGTAAAGTTAACGGTGAAACATATTATTTTTTATTACTTTGGTTACTAGAAAATAACAGATTCAGGTAACAGCACTTCTGTAAGCAGCACTCTGCTTACATAACCCTAGATAAGTATATAATCTGTACAAAGGAAATGTTCCCCCAAATAAGTTTAAAACAGTATATATACAGAAGTATTATCAGTAGGAAAAGAAATCCATTAACATGATGCAAAGAAAAAGCAAATCATGTTCTCTCAATAAATGGACCAGGTAAGATGCCAGATATTGATTTAGTCTGGGATACTGGAATACTAAATCTTTTTCTGTATCCAGGCATAGTTTATCTTTTGGAACTCCCTTGGTGATGTATTTTTATGTTTAAAAAATATGAATCCTATTTAAGAGCAAAGACTTATGTTCACATAGCTGGGTTTTCTTTAGCTACTGGGAGAAATTACTATTTTTTTGCTGAAATTTTCTTGCCTAAGTACTGTTTTTTAGATTCAATATTTCTTTCCATTGGTGTCCTCCAGGCATTGAAGCATTGTTGTTTTATTTGATGATTTGATGATACAGGCCTTCTAATTCATCCTTCTAATTCAGAGATTGTTTCCTATGTGTATTTGCTATCTTGTAAAATATTTTCAAACAGAAAGGTCAGTCTCTCACTACACAATGGCGGGAGAGAGAAAAAGGACAATGACTGAAAAGGTTGTCTTCCCAAAGTCAGTCAGGGGAGTGCAAATGTGACCTTGGACCCACAAACAACATTTCATCCATAATATAAATCAATATAATAGCTATTTCCCCTATGCTGCATGTCACAAGAATAATAGAATAGTTTTTTGTAAAGCACAAGGTCAGAACCACCCTCTAATAAATACTGTGCAATTGGGTAAGTACTTGTAGCAGGCTGAATGACCCTCACGTATGAGACTACATTTCCTCTGTTTATTGTCATACCAAGAGGTTTCAGAATGAAGTGGGTCTCCATGACTTGGCAGACTTACGTATTATTAGCACAAAAAAAAAAAAAAAAAATCAAACAAAAAAACCAACCAACCAACCAAAAAAAAAACCACCAAACAAACCCAACTTAAAATGGTGCCTGAGCAAGCTGTGGCATTAGCAACAAATCTGTTTTTTTAAAAAAATCAAGGAATTTTGCAGGAATGTTGCAACGTACCAGCAAAATACAAATAATCCCATTAGCACAACACATTATAGATTTCTCAGAAATGCCAGATGAGTATTCCATATTTACAGTAGATAAAACCAGAATTATGCACATAAATAATAAGAATTTATAGACCCACAGTTATCTTCTTGAATCTTCCTGGAAATTATACAAATATTATCATCTAATCCTTAAAGTTAAAACATTTTAAGAAGCTACTGCTTGCTCTGCTCCTCATGTAAGAGCATCTGTGGAAGTCTTAGCCATCCACAGGGGGCCAGGGATGCAAAGACTGTATTTGAAGTTGCTGCTGGATTATTCAGAGGTCATTTGTCAAAGTGCTGACATCTAAATTAACTTGGTTGGATTCTCAGAAATGATACCTTAGAAAAGATAAAAGACTGACTAACACAAAGGGTTTTCCAGATCATGAAATACTGCCAGAAAGCTCATGTAGAATATCAGAGCAACTCAGGAACTGGATAATTTTGAGCTACTTCAAAAACAGATTATGTGGTCAGGAGTCACATGGTCAGGATGCAGGACTAGTCAGGGGAGACAGATGTCAAGCTGAAATTTGCTAGGAATACAGAGACTTAACTGAAAATAATGAAAAAGTACAGTTACCTTGCAACATGAGACTGTGTATTCTTCTACCTGCAACTATACCTCATTCTCTGAAGAAAGTGGAGGAAAATCAACATGTGAACTAATGTAATTGCTGTCTGGGATATTTATTTCCTTTATATCATTCACAGTCTCAATATATCACATTGCAGTAAGCTCAGACAACTGAGGCAATGAAAAATATTAGTAATAATTTTTTAGCATCTGTAACTAATCTTCATTTAGCATATTTCTACCACTGTTTGGGTCATAAAACCAAATTAGCTTTTTTTATCTGTGGTTTTCAAGAGATATATAAGTGTTACCTACGCTAATTGTCCAAAAACCACTGGTCAGAGGGAAAATAAAATTGTGATTTCTAATAAAATTGTCATTTCTAATATTTACATGTGATTTTCAGTTTTTGAGTTCTTGGATCCCATTTGGGCCATATTTTTATACTATGTGATGGAAGTGCTAAAAGCATAATAAGAAACTACCCTAGAAAGTCTTATGTAATCAAAGGACTCCAGAAGAAGTTTTAAGGAAAGTAACAGGGATTTTCCAATAGAATTGTGTGAGCTGGTAATAATTAAATTTCATTTTCTGGAAAAAACAAACAAACAAAAAAGAATGTAATTATTCTTGGCAAACCGCTCTAACACTCTATTCAAATGTTGTTTATTTACTTTTGAATTGAAAATAAAGTGTAGCAAGAAATCTCTTTCTGCTTTTTTGTAAATCTGAAACTGAATTTGACAACTGCCTGTCCATCTCACAAATAAGTAAGCATGAAAAGCTATCCTCTAAACCCTCACTACCTGAACTTCAGACATAATTAAATTATTTCACATGCTTAAATACTTTATCTTGTGCACATTAATAGGGTACAACTGCTGAGAAAGTTAACCAAAACAAACACATTTATTGAAATTCAGTATTAAAAACCCCCTTGATTTCTTCAGGAATTATCTTTTGGTTTTGAAAGATTCCAGGTAATTTTAAATGCAGTTTATTACAGTGCTTGTTTTTTTGGGTTTTGTTTGTTTGTTTGGGGTTTTTGGTTTTTGTTTGTTTGTTTGTTTTTTGTTTTGTTTTGGGTTTTGTTTTTTGGGGTGTTTTTTTTTTGTTTGTTTGTTTGTTTTGGAAAATATAGATATATATGTAGCATTTATTTTTAAATATTTTCTGTCTCTAAAGGAAGAAATTCTGTTGAGTAAAAACTGTCTAAAAATCTTAAATCAACAAATCTGGAGTCTCGCTTTGTTACTCTAAAATCAACCACAGTAGGAAAGGAAAGAAAAGTTCAAATGCACAACTTTGCATCACTGCCAAAATACACGAGCTCTGTCTCGGTGAACTGAGTCAGTTGAATCCCACTGTGATGATGGAGTTCAGGCTGCAAGAAGAGTTCATGTTGGGCTGAGTCTGCAGTACCACCCTAGAATGCAATGTGCAGTATCTGTTCTGTATTCCCTTGGGCTGGGAATTTATAGCAAACAGTGCTTTTGGGAACAGTGTTAGCAACTGAAATACTGCAGCACAAAGTGCCCTCCCAATAACTCTTAGCTACTGCCACAGTGCACACAGATAATAAAAATAGAATTGTGCTTCTTCATCTGAAGTAGTTTCTGAATTCAAGTGATTGTAAATAACTGTAAGTTAAACCTGATGGTCAACTGAAAATCAGAAAAAAACCAGAAACAAACACACATTTGCCTCAGAATTTCAAGCTAAAGAACTCAGCAAGGTCATTGAGGCAAGACAAATACCACAAAAAGACGTCAAAACCTCCTTATCTAAGAGTGGGAGAAAGTATTTTTTTTTCTCTAAAAGCCAGTGTCTACAAAATAATACCTAACATTAATTTAAGCACATTGATTAAACTAGAAAAAGTGTTTTAATTGCTGCAAATGATTTTTTACTAAACTACTAGCTTATTTCTGAAACTTTGTTTGAATTTATTTATTTTCCTAAGGGTTTTATTTTTTTTAACACAGTATGAACTGTTAAACAAAGACTTGAAAATCATATGGCTTAGCTCTGTTCTGAGCAAAAACATTGCTGGGTTTTGATTTATGCCCTATTTAATATTTGCAGCTTTATCAGTGCTACTGCTGTGCACTCTGCTGTGACTTAGCCTGACTACACCTTAACCTCTCTGTCATGTGAAATGAGGTAAGCTATACTTCCATGAATTTTGCAGCTTGCCTGAGACATTCACTTTAAAATTTCTATTCAAAATTCTCTTATTATTTCTGAATGAGAGAGATTCGAAATGTAGCAATTTTTAATTGAATCAAATTTCTTATTTAGTTAATTGCAGTACTTATACTTTTAATTTGTCCCCAGTCAGAAATTCTATCAATTTATTTCTGTGTATTGTGCAGCAGTGTCCAATACTAAAATATACAAACTGTTGCAAACCTGATTTTTAGTATTAAAAATGGGTAATTTTGAGGCATTTGCACATGTTCATGGGTCATGTGTCATATACATGTGCAGGACTGCAATGAGAAGATGTGTAGGTGTATGTTCTCAGCTGCAATCCCTAGGGTGAGGGAGAGTCTCAGTCCATGTCTCCAGCATACTCTAAGAGTTTGGGTGGTCATGGACGGTGTTGCCTGTCAGCAACCACTCCTTGGGTTACAAGGGTATCATGACTGACTTACTGAGCCTGGGTGGCCACATACTCTTCACACCCTTTCTCAGGGTGATGAAACTTAGCTCTTCATTTTCCATGCAACCCTTCCATAACCAGGAGATTCTCCCAGTTAGTAGTATGTGACACAGGCTACACACCATATGGAAGGTCAAAGCTCAAGTCCTTTCTGAGGTTCAATTTCACTAAGAAACAAACTAACAATAAAACAATCAACTCCCAATGCTCAGCTAAACCCATCTTTTCAGTTTATTACAACACAAACCCAATATGCCTCCGCCAGGACAGCCACCCTGGAATCTGCTTCCCCCTCTTAATGACCTTCAGCTGTCTGCCTCTCCCTCTCGGCTTCCCATTCCTGGCAGGTGTTACGGGGTGGGGAAGATTCCATCCAGGACACTGCTAATCACCTCCTCCCTCTGTGCTTTGTTCGGCTGACATGCCCTACTTTACATTATTACATTAGTGGCTTGTATTTTTCATTGCCTTGAAGGATGCAGTGCCCAGGTCTGTGACCTCATCAAAAGACAATGAAAAACTGAAGCCTTCTCCATGGCAAGGGTAAGTGGAACAGGGACATGTTACAGACTCCTCTGGCATCATGATGTAGCCCTTCTGGGGAGTGTAACCTGTATATCATATGAAAACTTTGATTAACGTTTACCCAGCCTATAAGCAAGAAAAGAATGCAGTAAACTAAAGCAATAAATTGGATATATTTTAGAGGTTACTTGGTTCTACCTCTTTTCTTTTCAGGTGCAAATCAGACCTCTCCTATCTTACTCTCTGCTATTGAGAGAGAATAAGACAGCACTTTCTTTTCATTGAGTGAAAAGTGACTATTGCCAGTGGTAGAACTCCAGGCCTGTATGTCAGTGAATCTAGGCTTCCACACTGACCTTTTCGAGCTCTGCTTTGTGAGAATCAGCTAATTCAATATGAATATGTTATAATGGTAGAAATGAGGTCTGAGGTAGTATCTTTTGTTACAAGCAGTTGGAAACAGAAAGTGTGAATTTTGTCAAATGCTTTTTTCACCTTTTTTTCTTTTAACAACCAAATGGTCTGTCTGTTCTCTTGGTTATGGTAGATGATCCAATATCAGATATTACTTCTTACAGACCTTTCCACTTTTATATCCTTATTCTTCCTATGACCATAATCATGTTATTATATACAGCTGTCACGGAAGTGGAAAGACTGTACCCCACAGCCCTGAATATACCCACAAGAAAGAACCACTAAACCAACCCAAACTCAATCTACATCACAAAACCTCCAGAAACTTAAAACTTTCACTGGAAGCAAGTATGTTTTGAATTCATTGTCTAAACAAGATGGAACATATTTCTAGGGCTATAATATGTTCTTAAGAAACATACAAATTACTAAAATACTGCTAAGGACATTGCCAAAACCAGCTAGAAAATAATTTCTGTAATTTTGACTTGCTTTGTTCACTGTAGCTGACAAACATCTTTTAGAAAGTACCTGTTCAATGATGCTGTTTGCTAGCAAACTACTGGTGACAAACATGAACAGTCAACATAAAAATCAAAGGAAAAATGCAAATTCACTAGTATAACATTTAAACACTTTAAATTAAAATCAGGCTATGAAGGACTTTTTTTTTGTTTAAAGGGAAATGAAAATGCTCTATTACTTACTTACATACCTTTACTTCTAATATTTAAGTATTTGGGATTGCCACAATAGATGGAGTAGCTTTTTATTTCACATTAGGATAAAGAAAAGAAATATACAATCAGAAAAAAAGAAATTATGTGATCAGGAGTAAAGGCAACACTTGCAACATGAACATGTTTCAAAGAAAGATGTGGAATTTTCCAAGGACAAAAAAAATTAAAACAAAAAATATTTTTTGCTTCTATCACCAAAGCAACATGAGGAGGCCTTGTGTTTGTGTAACATTCACAGGAACTGTAAGTGAGTAAAAGCCATAGCAAATAGTTTTGAATAGTGCAATGTATTTCTACTAGATGTTGTCTGATTTTATACAAGTGAAATCCAAAGGGAAAATAGTTTTAGAGGAATTTAGCCTAACAAACAGTCTCATGGATTTGGTATCTTTAAAGCAGGGGTTCCAAAGTAGGAAGATTTGGGAGAAACATAACATACAAAATACTCTGATAGAAGTCAATGTCTCCCAATTCACCAAAACTTGCCAACTCCACATTTTACATTTTCTCAAATACTCTAAGAATTATCATGAATACTGTTAGGGTTAATAACTAGAAATGCTATTATAAAGAATAAGCTTATGACATAGCAGGAAAACAAATGTGATATACAAAACAATACACAAAAATATTTTGTCCTTAAAAGAAGTATCTTGCTATGGGGGAGTGTTACTTTTGTGTTCATTGTGGTAACATGTTGTGTCTACACAAATAGTAAATACACAATTTCTCTTTTAAGGTTCTAAAATTGTAGGGAATTGCAATCTTTTGTTTTGTGTTCTGTCAAGATTTTAGCCTAGGCCCCCTAATAACTGAATCTTCTCAGCTCAACTTTGAATGACCTTGCACTTGGAAAATGTTTTTAAATCCTGTTTAGTCATTGTAGTTGTTCAGAAGTTAATCTAAGCATATTGTTTTTTAAGTATGGTCAGCTGCTTGTTGCCCAAGTGTAATAAGGAACAAATGGTCAAGGGGACAATGATAAAAATATTACAAAACAGATGAAAAGCAAGAAAGACAGTTAATAAAAGCCAGGAATGTGGAAAAAGTGAAAGCTCCATAGAATCATAGTGACTGGATAATTTATGGTAGAAGAGGACTAAGAGATTGTAAAAGCAAAGAAAAACTTTAAAATGTAAACATGTTAGAATTGACATGATGGTCATTATAGTCATATGAACATTTAATAACACACAAAGATAAATGACAGGAAGTGCAAGATCAAAAATATAAGGTGACAAAATACACAATGAGTGATGAACTATAAAATTATAAAGGATGTTCTAAGGAGAGATGTGGTATTCATCTAATAATTGTTGGATCTCCTTAAATCTTCATATAACTGGACAGAGAAGAGTCAAATGCAGTCACCTACCTGCACATTTACATTCATAATTGTGCAGATAATACTTGCAGTAACAGTAAAAATTTTAATTGAAAAAATAGTAAAAAATCTTGACATTGAATACTATAGCCACTCTCTTTTTCTGAGAAGGGCTCCTGGACATCTATGTGATGAAAAAATTAACTTGTCAGGTACAGCTATCACCAAGGATGCAGGAATCTTTCTGCTAAGGCAACAGGTGGAAGGACTGGAGATTTTAATATATGTCCTAATTCACAGTGTGAAACCTTCTTGCTTCTCTGCACACACACACAAACACACACACACACACAGAGTTTTATTTCTTGTCACAGTGGTACACACAGGGCAACTTTCCAGAAACCATAAAAAAGTTAAATGGAGATGAAAAGAACATATACTTCTCTATAAAAACAGGTATATTATTCTTGTTGTAAGATATTGACATTGGTGAAATACAATTTTCAGGCTAAATTATATTCTGACCATGTTTCAACCTCTTTCTCCATTTGTTTGGGGGAAAAGCTGTGCTTTTTATGAGTATTTTGCTTCCCATGCAGGCTACATAATTTGCTTTGGCAGTGCTGTTTAACCCTCTATTACAAAACCAGATACTCTGCATATATGGATCTTAAACAAAATACATTTATATAGTGGCACCAGCTGAAATATTTCACATATTTGTAAGGGTTAGATCTTTGAAGCCTTCCTTTCCTTTCAGTTGTAGGCTCTGAAACCCACCTCTGGAAGTGATAAATCTGAAAAACTTCCTGTCTGAGAAACAAGTGTGCTCATGCATCCCAAAACGCTATCAAGGCCTAACCTAAACCCACGTCTCTGACAATTGTCTTGCAAATGTTATTACTTAACTCAGAGAAAAAAAAAAAAAAAAAAAAAAAAAAAAAAACAAAACAAAGAGGAAAAGGCATGAGACATCTGACTCGGGTATTCTGGAGCCTCAGTACCTTGCAGAACACACAGAAACATCTCATCACATCATCAATATAGAAGTGTTGGAAGGGCAGGTGTCAGCAGATGGATCCAGGCTCTGCTCGGTGGTGGCAAGCAACAGGGCAAGAGGAATCGGGCAAAAACTGATGCACAGGAAGCTCCACATGATCATGAGGAGGAACTTCTCTACTCTACAGTAGCCGAGCACTGGAACTGATTGCCCAGAGAGAGGTTGTGGAAGTGTCGCTCACTGGGGGTATTCAAGAGAGATCCTGTGCAATGTGCTCTGGGATGACCTTTCTAGAGCAGGGAGGCTGGACCCGATTGTCCACTGTGGTCCCTTCTAGCCTGCCGCATTCTGTGGGTCTGACCTGCACGGTTCACGAGTGAACTCTAGGATCGAAACAGCGGCGGGATACACGTGCTCCTACGGCTGACGAAGGGCAGGGATCCGCTGGATTCCCAAGCATTTCCAACAACCTTCGCTCAGCACCTCCGCTGGACAGCACGTCTCCCAGCCCGTGCCGGAGAAGGCGGCAGGTGCCCCGCGGCCGGGGCAGGCGGGGGCAGCGCCTCACCGCCCCGTGCCACCCCTCCGGCCCCCGAGGCGCCTGCGCGGCCCCGCGCCTCGGGCGGGCGAACTCGAACGCGCCCCTCGCCCCTTCGCCTCGCCGGGGCAGCGCTGTGACGTCATTGCACCGCGTCCTTTTTTCTTCCCTACGGTTTCCGGCCCTCGCCCGCGCCGTGAGTGCGGCGGGAAGTTTTCATCTGTGCGGTTCACGGCGTGAACTGGCAGTGTGGTTCATTTGTGTGGTTCGATTCTCTCTCCTTTCCCCAGGCGCGGGCGGGCGGGCGGGGGCTGCCTGAGCCCGCTGCGCCAGGCGCGGACCCTCCTCTCCGCTTGCCGTCCCCGCAGGAGGAGCAGCGAGAGGCTTTCGGCGATGGCTGCGGAGGGCTCGGAAGCGGCGACGGTGGCAGAGCTGGAGGAAGAGCTGCGGAGCAGCTGAGCCGCTGCCAGGTACCCGAGCGCGGGGCGAGGGCCGGCCCGCGGCCGGGCGGGCGTGTCCCGTTTGGGACCGCGGGTTCGAGTCCCGTTCCCGGCGGGCAAAGAGGAGGAGCAGGACTGCAGGCGCCCAGCGCCTCCGAGACATGAATTAAATAGGGCTTGCCCTGGATGAAACAGCCTGTCCGGAAGCTGTTCTGTTCACCCTTCCAAAAATCACGGTTCGCTTGAATTGAAATGGCAAAAGTCCGAGGTATTGCCTTGTGCAGCTTCGGGGAAAAATGAACAGGCAGAGGGGTTTTAGGGGATTTGAAGTCTTGAAGGGACCTTTGGAGGTAATTTCATTTCTCCAGTAACCTTGCATCAGAATTAAATATACCCAAGCTGTTTCTGGGAAGGGAGAGCTTAATGAGTAATTCTGGGCGCACTTTCAGAAGTTCCTCTTCTGCGTCTTGCCCTGTGGCCTCCCTTAATAGGTACAGTTCCCTCATTTTTCCAGTTGGTTATTCATTGCTGATAGTTAGGTGTATTTATTAAAAATATATAAAAAGGTAGGTAATATGAGGTCTTGTTGTAGAAATCAGTGGAAAATCTCTGCCAAACACATCGATTAGACCAGAAGTGTATGGCAGAGAGGAAAGTGACCACCTAATGCTGCAGATAGCCAAAACAGTATTTTCATGTGGGATGTGGTCTTGTTAAAGCCATGAAGGCCTGGACTGATGGAGCCATCAGAAGAAAGCATCCATCTGAAAGTAGACGTTCCCTGCTTCAGGAAGCACTGAATGGCAGCACACATGGCAGCTGGTGTTGGGTTTCTGCTGTAGGTAGAGTCAAGACTTCTTGAGAAAACATACTGCATGGATCTTGTGGGGAGAACGAGCTGTCAATGAAAATTTCCTGTTTGGAAGTACTGAACAATGCTAAGTGCTTTAGGGATATCTTCTATGTCTTGTGAGAGAATTTAAGGAAACTCTCTAAAAATATATAATTTGAAAGATATATATAATATAGATATATTAATATATTCCTGGTATGCAGATGTGTGCTATCAGACAAAATTTAATGGAGGCAGAAGGAAACCTTGTGCTCTGAGTGTTTGCTAGTTGAACATAAATTATGTATTGCGAGAACCTAGTAGCATGTAGTATTTTTGAAGAGTGTTATACATACTAGAAACTTTGAAGAAACAGTAGAAATATGAATTTCTATTTGCTTTGACAACTCAATGTGCACAAATTGTAGTTATGTTTCCCTTTTAGAGTAATTTCAATTATGTGTGCATTTCTACTTGTTTCTTGATGAACACATTCCATAGGTGTTGAAGTCAGCAAACAGAAAATATTTTGAAATGTATTTATTTTAAGTTTCTTGTATATTATCTTACCATTCTTGGATCTTTGTCTTTTATTATATCAGATGGTTTTCTGTGAGAAAAGCAGACAAAAAAAGGAAGATAGTCACTATTTCCAAAAGCAGTTCTGTTTTTGAAAACAGAACAAGTCAGTGTCCTGCAATGATCTCTCGAGCTCCAGGTAGAATCCAATATGTACCATCCTTCTAACGACAGGGAATGTGTGTGTTCAGGATTTATTTCAGATTATTAATAAAATAAAAAAGATTATCAAGCAGCAATCTTTAAGTAGAGATTCTCTGAAAGTACTGCAATGTAGACATCTCCATGCTAATCCATCAATATATTTGACAGTTTTAAGCATGGGTATGTTGCATAAAGAAGGGGGAAGTCAGATTTTAATAAGTAAAAGAGGATATAGCCTTATCAGTTAGGCAGGTTTTTCAGTATAGCATTTATCTTAAGTGATTAACTTTATAAAGAAAGTTTTGTGAAGATACTCTGAATTTGAATGGAAACTAAAGTGGCCTGATTTACTGGATGGACTTCAGTAGGATTCTTCAGGTGGTTTGAAAGTCAACTGATGAAATTATTTGTAGATGGTTAGTCCATTTTAAGGCCATATTTCATATGAAAACTTTGTGCAAAGGCAAGTACTTTGAAAGCATAAATTCATATGGGTAATGTTAATGTTGTGTTTTTCCAGCATCTTCACAGTTGAAATACAAAGTTGTGTTGAGGGTTAGTTTTTGTTCCTTTTTACTCTAAATAATTTTTTCCCCATAAGTTACCCAGGAGACTAAATGTCGTACTTAAGACTATTTAACAAAGAACAAAGGGGTGGTCAAAGGTTGGAGGAGGAGATAACCGAGTTTTGGTGCAGGTAAAGGGCAGAGCTTGAGGGCACCTTGGCACTCTGGTTTTCAGCGTTTGGGGAGAAAGCACGGCTGGGTTGCTGCTCGCTGCTGGAAGAGTTCACTGTCTCTGGAGGAGTCCAGTCCTGGGAAATCTGCCATCATCTGCTTGCCCTGGAATTCTGAGCTTCTCTGCTGCCCTGTGAGAGCTGGGCCAGCCCTGCCCTGCTGTCGTGGTTCCGTCGGCACTGCTCGTCTGCTACAGCGTGACCCTGCATCCCTCTGCCTTGCTGGGACACCCTGCCCCTGCCTGCCAGGACACCCTGCCACTCCACAGCTACCGAGACTCTTTTTCCACTGTTCCAGCTTGGTGCTCTGAGGATCCTACAAAGGCACCGAGACCAAACTGCCCTGGGCTTTTGTTAAGCAAAGTCCTCGAGGTTCTTGGCACTGTTTTTGTTATCAATGCTGTAGTTTTTTTGGTTTTTTGTTTGCTTTGTTATATATACTAGTAAAGAACTGCTATTTCTATTTCCAAAATCTTTTGCCTAAAAGCTTTTAACTGAAAAATTATAATTGGAAAAAAGAGGGGGTGGTGGTGGTTTACATTCTCCATTCCAAGGGAAGTGCCAGCTTTCCCTGGCAGATACCTGTCTTCCCAAACCAAGACCGTTGTTGCTGATCAGCTATTTTCTTTAACATAATTTCATTTCATCTGCTGTGGTTTACTTACTTTCCTTTAGATCTATGAACTTCTTTTGTTTCTCCGCTGTCTCCTAATATTGGCAGGTCTTGTTAATCAGAATTGTGAAACATTTTAGGTTGGAAGGGGATTCTTGAGAGCATCTATTGCATTCCACTCGAGGACAGATTGCCCAGGACAGTGCCTAGTGACGCTTTGAGTATTTCCATTTCTGGAGGCTGCAACCCCTCAGGACAACCTGTGGAGGTGTATCAGAGTAAAAGTGTTTCAGTTTCTATTACGATTTTCTTTGTCTTCTGTTCTGTATTTTTGGGCAAGTTTGTCTCTTTCACAGACTGCCTTAGTAGGCATTTTGGATGGAAAAGTTATGTAAATGTGTTTATGAAAGATGTTAGTGAGAGGATGTTAACTTTTCATCCAGCAACTGGGTAGAATTGCTTTTTTCCTTTTTCCCCTTTCCCTTTTCCTTCTCAAAACTGCAATTCAAAAAAAAAACAAACAAAAAAACCAAAAAAAGACCTTCCCAGCTGTAATCTAGTTTAATAGTTTAAGGGTGTATGAGAACTAAAGGTTTAGTCTTAAGTATCTCTTCAGCTATTAGCCTTTTGGATTTTTTTTCCCAAAGAAAAAACAACATTTTTCAAATGATTGAGGCTAAGGTTTTGGCTGGTTCTAAACCGAAGAGTTTTAGCAAACAGATATATGTATCCAAAAGTGATTTAGCATCTGAATAAATTAGGGCATGTTTCTCTTCTGATCACCTTCTTGGACTGTTATATTCGCTGTCATATAAACTGCACTTCTGAAATTACGTCTTTTCTGGGAGCTGGTGTCTGTTGATAGGGGGTCTGTTGGCTAAATATATGGGAGCCTTCTTTTGCCAGTGAAGCTCCCGAGTCTTAGTGGGAGTATTTGGCACGCTAGCTTTGTTCTAACCTCAGGTATTCCATCTGCTTCTTGATGTTGTTTCTTTTCTGTGACAGAATTTTGGAGAACTTGACTCCTTCAGTCATCCAGGATGGTGGCCTTTATGTTCAAAAGAAGGTTCTTATTCACGTTTATTCTGTTATTTTATGGTAACAATTTCCACAAAGTAAAGGTGCCTACAGGAGTCATATATAGTATTTTTAATACTTACTTTATTTTTTATTATTTTTTCATTATTTTTTCATTATTATTTTTTCATTATTTTTTAAAGCTGAGGTTCTACTACTAAGGTTTGACTGCTGCATCATAAGTTGGTAGTATTTGAAATTTATTTTAGTATCACTGAAGCCATTGTAGGAGTGTCAATAAGCAAGATCTTAGAGTAGGGCCTGTTAAAAGCACAGTTTTGTTGCAGTCTCTCTATGAAAACTGATGTTGACATCAGTTCTGTGGTGGAATTTGGGAAAATGAGAAAGCCAAATTAAGAAAATAGTCCAAAGCTGTCAGATCGTCTACTGAGAAGCTTTCTTTAAAGCTAAGGAGGTGTATCTGTACAGTATCCTGTTTTGGGAATATTAGGGTTGTGTCTGCAGTAAGACATTTTGTAATTAATTTTAATTTTGGTGGCTCCTCTTCTTATTTGATATGAGAATTACTTGAGTAATAAAGTTAAGGGTCCTTGAAAACAACTGAAAAGACAACAGAAATTTGTTTTTTATTTTTATATTTTTTTGTTATCTTTGGCACCTTGTTACATTTCTGTGATGGACTTGACGTTGTCAGAGGTCAGTGAAAAGACAAAGGTGAAATGGTAAGTCATGTCACATCTTGTCTCTATTACTTTTGTTAACTTTTGCATTCTATTTCAGGGTTTTATGCTGCTCCCTACCACCTCAAAATATCAAGATCTTCAGTACCTATGTTCCTGTTATTCTTAGGAGTTTTTGTTTTTCCTTTACTGTTTAAAAGATCTGGCGTGTGTTTCCCCTTCGTCTTATTTTTCCTTTGTGATTGTGTATTTTTGGGGGTGGAGCAGACGGGTATGCTGTTCTTGCAAAACATAGTGGTTCCTGGTATAGGAAATTGGTCTGATTTGTTTATTTCTAGTTTTTTTTCCTTGTGCTTGTTCTGATTTTTATTGGGTTTTTGCAAGGGGAATGGTATGTTGTTATATCTATGGAAGCTCATTCTGTGGGTGGAGTTTCTGAGCCATGATTACTTTCTTCAGCTTTATATGCTTTCTTTTTAGTCTTGTGTATTTCTTTAAACCCTTGTTTCGTCTATAGAGATTCATAGCATGTGCTTTGGTGGCCTGTAGGGAAGCCTCTTGTGGTGAAAGATAGCTCATTTGGTGTAAAATAATGTGGATTGCTAAATGGATGATTGGTGAACTAGCTCTCAGGTTCTTTCTAGTATAGATGCTTTCCTACCCCCTATTCTGTGACTGGAAAGATAGGAATAGTTCTTTCAGGCATTCTGTGATGGAGATCTATATCAAATCCTTGCTTAGAACAAAACAGTGATTCTGCAGGGGATTTTCCACATCAAACAGAGTGTGTATTGATGGTAATACAGAAAATTGGAAGAAGCACGCACATTATCTTCTGGTTTTACTTACACTATTGGTGATACTCACCAGACAAGTTTGATTTGTTTAGCTGAATTTTATATTTACCGGCCTAGGATCTCTGTATTCATCAGAAATGCCGTTTTGAATTCTAACAAGTGTCTTAACAATTGACCCATTATTAATTTCAAAAAAACCAAGGTACCATCAGTCTTAATTTTACTCATTGCAGCTTTTTTACTTCAAGTGTAATGTGACATGTCTGCTAAAATGATACTGTGTTTTCCTTACTGAGGATTTTCTTTTCTAACTTTGTGGTTCTGCCAAGCTGAACTACTCTTTGTAGTTTTTTCTGTTTGTGGTTTTTGTTTTGGTTTGTGGGTTGGTTTTTGGTGGTGGTTTGTTTGTTTGTTTGTTTTTGTGGTTTTTTTCGCTTTGCTCCTCGTTCTCCTCCTCGTTCTCCTCCTCGTTCTCCTCCTCGTTCTCCTCCTCGTTCTCCTCCTCGTTCTCCTCCTCGTTCTCCTCCTCGTTCTCCTCCTCCTTCTCCTCCTCGTTCTCCTCCTCCTTCTCCTCCTCCTTCTCCTCCTCCTTCTCCTCCTCCTTCTCCTCCTCCTTCTCCTCCTCCTTCTCCTCCTCCTTCTCCTCCTCGTTGTCCTCCTCGTTGTCCTTCTCCTCCTCCTCCTTCTCCTCCTCCTCCTCCTCCTCCTCCTTCTCCTCCTCCTCCTCGTTCCCCTCCTCCTCCTCCTCCTCGTTCTCCTCCTCCTTCTTCTTCTCCTCCTCGTTCTGCTTCTCGGTTTTTTTTTCTTCCTTGCATAAAAAGTCATGTATTAATTTTAGGGAGGTTTTGTTAGGGTTATCTTCTGTAGCTCTTGTGCCTTTTCTGTCACTGATAGTCATAATGCCTAATCTTTCTCTGTATTAGGAATTATGTACATCATTGTGTGGTATTCTGCACAGCCCAAAAAGTACAGTCTGCCAACTGGCTGCAGTTTGCAGACCATACTGTTTAGTCAAAAAAACCATACTGTGTATGGTTTTCAATTTACAAATGCAGTTTATCCACTAAAAAATAGATAGTTCACCATTAGCCTAAAAGTTAGGAACTGATCAGTAGTCTGTTAAAGGTTCTGCTATAACAGATTTGCCAGTAGCAATTCAACACTTTTGTCAGAAGATAATATACTTCTAATACTATGTACTAATGAGAAATTAAAGAAGTTTTCCAGTAGCTGCTGCTGCTTTTGCTTCTCTTTATTACCAAGGATTGGAAAGAAATCTTGAAGAATGGACTATGTATATCTCTTGACACTTTTGGTTAAAAAAAGACAAAAAAGGTGGCTGCTACTCTATGGGAAGTGGAGTGGCAGGATTTTCTATTGCTTCTTGCCTTGTTTCATGCTGTGTTTCCTGCTTATTGTGAAAAGCTGTGCATAGATCCATTTTCATCTTTGTTTTATAGTGTGCTTGAAGAAAAAGAATAGTCATTTGTGGGCAGTGGAACAGTCTGGTTTTGATCACTTTCTATGTCAGGGGGTGTTGTAAAGCATTCTGTTTGCCATCATTAGCACTGAAAACAGAAAATATTTCATTAGCTGTAAAAATGGGTGCATTTATTCATTCTGGACCAGTACAGCCACTGAAAATAATGTAACCATGATACTATTGATTTATATGTAGTTTTAACACCTCTCTGCTTTATTTAAAAGTAAACATGAAAAATACATTAACACACCAAGACATTGTGTTGCTTCATAATAGGTGACTAGATATTGCAGATGCGTTTTGATTATACAGTATGCATATTAGAAATGCTATTAAATCAATATCTGAGAATTGACAGTAATAATAAATTAAGAAACTAGAACACTAAAACATAGTTCTTCCATGGTGATATATTTTTATGTCAACTTTATTCTTATCCATCCAACTTTTTGACCAAAATTGAAATTTTTGTAAACTGTCAGTATGAGAATTTGTGCATGGCAGTATTTCTTCAAAATAGTTGGTATCCATAGTGTTCTTTTGAAATGGAGCGAAGTGTTTAGTGCTTCCATTCATTAAAAGCTAATTTCTATTATTAGTGATTAAGGCAAGACCACATATTTATTGGTGCCACGGGATGCCAGCTGTTTAGTGCTTTGGGTGGGTTTTTTGCTATTTTATACTCCTATATTTTGCCATAAGGAGTATAAATCACATGATTAGTACAGTTGTTGTTAATAAAAGCCTTACTCTTTTTGTATTATATACAGAAGTAGTGTTGTTGAATACCTAAGTTTATTTCCTTCTACTTTTTTTTTTACTTCTGACAAATTTTATTTAAGTGTAGTAAAATTTTTTGTACCTTGTATTCCTTTTGAAAAATACTGGTTTAGAATATAGAAATAAAACTGAAGATGAACTAAAAGGGAGGGGTTTTTTTAATAAGTATATTTTTGTGCTTCATAAAGTAGCTCCCTATTCACAGAATATCTGTGTGTGAATATTTCAGATTGGTGCAGCATGTCAGTGGGAGTTTGAAATTTGTTGTAGAGATTACAGAGTCATAGAATGGCTTGGGTTGGAAGGACCTTAAAGATCATCTAGTCCAGCCTCCCAGGAATGTCTTTCAGTAGATTGTGTTGCTTAAAACCCTACCCAGCATGTCTTTGAGCACTTCAGATGTGGAATCTACAATCTTCTTCCCTTGCCACACCATCTTGTTGTCCCCAGTTTTCTTACATTTAGTCTGAGTCTATACTTAATCCAAATTTAAATATTTTTAAATTGAAAAGGGTACAGTTTAAAATTGTTGAAACTTCTCCTGTTACTTGAGGCATTGGTAAAGTCTGTCTTTCTTACAAGTGCCCTTTAGGGATTGAAAGGCTGTAGTCAGGATCCTTGTATGTGTTTTCCAGGCACCACAAACCCAACTCTTTCATCCTGTTGTCCATGCCTCTGATCAGTTTTGTAACACAATTATGGACCTGTGCTGATAGGGCCATGTCTTTCTGGTGCTGGGGTCCACGGAGCTAGATACAGCACTCCAGGTCAGGTCTTATAACAGGAAATGAGAGAGGGAGAATTGTCTCCTGTGACCTGGTGAGCCCAGGATACAGTTGGCTTTCTGGTGTGCAAGTGTATGCTTCTGGATCATGTTCAGCATTTTGTCCAGCGGTTCGTGCAAGTCCTTTTCCACAGTACTGCTCTCAGTGAATTCATCCCACAGTCTGTATTGATAATAGGCTTTTCCCCACCCTGGTGCAAGACCTTGCACTTTGCCTTGTTTGAACTTTGAGATTTTTCAAGCTGGTCAGTGTTATTGCCTCTGGATGGCATCTCTTCCTACTGGTGTAGAAACTGTAGTGCTCACTTTGGTACTGTTTATATCATGAACATGTAATTAGAAAGATACTATATAGTACTGGTTTCAGTATAAACCCTGGAGGGGTACCACTTGCAATTGGTTTCCATGCGGACGCAGTTGTTAACTGCTACCCTCTGGAAAGGGATATAGAGCCCATTCCTTATTCATCTAATAATCCATCCATCAAACCATTAGCTCTCCAATGAAATGGCAAGAATGTTGTGGGAGGCTGTATCAAAGGCTTTACAGAAGTGTAGGTAGGTGACATCCATAGCTCTTCATTTATCCACTGATGTAATCACTCCATTTATAGGACCCTTAGATTATCAGACATGGTTTGCCCTTGGTGAAGTATGTTGCCTGTATCTAAGTACGTCTTGTCATCCATGCGATTTGTTGTGGTGTACTGGTTTGAAAGCAAACCAGTGAGATTCCAAACTCCAAATTCAGAACTACAATTTAATAGGAAAATTAAAATAAGGGCAATTGTACAGAAGGAGTGGCAGAGTCGGGATACAACCCTTCACCCTGTTGGTCAGGGTGTTGGTAGCAATCTGATAAAATGGTGGACGTGATTCTGTTGAAGTGGTGATTCTGTAGAAGGGTCTGGTCTTTCTCTGAAGATCCAGTGGTGGTTATGTCATTCTAGTCCTCTGGGAGTACAGTAGGGCTGGTCATGGTGTTCCAATCTTCAGATTATATCCAGGTAGGAATGCTTGGTTCCTCCCCCTGGGTGGTGTCTCACAATGGAATGATGTAATTTTTGAGTCATGTGGTGAAACCTTTATTGCCCATTAGCAGAGATAGCTGCTAAAGTTATCAGGGATGGGTCATGGAGGAGATAAGGAACACTGCCACACCTCTTTTGACTGTTTATAAAGATGGTAATAGAATATATACTTTTGGTTACATCTTACATTGTAACATAAGACAGTGCATAACAGGAGGACCTGTTCCATGATTTTACTGGGCACCATGGTAATGCTTGCAGATTGGTGGTTCCCATGATTTTTTTAAACCTTTTTCAAAAAATACATGAAATTTCCTTTCCTCCAGTCACTGGGGACTTTAACTGCCGTGAGGTAGACATGAGTGCAAAAAATACCTGTTCTGGGAACAACAAACGGCT
This sequence comes from Sylvia atricapilla, assembly GCF_009819655.1. Classification (NCBI taxonomy): domain Eukaryota; kingdom Metazoa; phylum Chordata; class Aves; order Passeriformes; family Sylviidae; genus Sylvia; species Sylvia atricapilla. Next base: position 55,850,572 of record NC_089174.1, on the reverse strand, counting down.
GCTTTTGTCAATAAAGGAAGCTGCATTTTATATGAAGAGATTTAGGCTCTTGTAATTTTTCCAAATGCACTGAGGAGGCCTCTGGAACACACTTTCATGTCTGTGTTTGCCATGTTGTTACAGATTCAACGTGGAGGAGAATGACTGAGTGTAGCTGGTCTAGTCTTCCCATCTAATTATTTTAGTTTGGGAAGCAGGTATGCTGCTCTTGAAGAGTGACTTCAAATAGTCTTTTTGTCCTTTGCTGTTATTGAGAGTGCACTGTTTCAACTATTTGAAGTTTAGCTCACAACTTAAAAGGTATGCAAGTATTCTTCTATTTGTCCACAATTTTAGGGGATTTGGAAAATACTACAATGTCATTTCAGGCACAGTTGAGATAATGGGCCTAAATTGCACTTGGTTAGTCATGGTAATACAGAGGGAATATACCCAAATGTATACATATGATTATATTGTCTGTAAGATAAAATTATTTATGCATTCCTGTATCTTGAAAGGGTTAAAAATCACAAGTGCATTATGATTATATTAATCCAGAGCATTACATTTAAACAAAACTAACTGTAAGAGCTGTGCTGGAGCTTTTAAATTACCCTGTGCTCTCAAATAAGTGATGGAATTGTTACAATAACTCTCAGAATTGTAGTGCTTAGGGGAAGCAGTTATGTGACTTAGCAAATTCATGTCCTATCCAGTTCTCTGCATCTTCCGTCTAAATTACTTCTATGACTATGTTTTAATTGAAGTAGTTTAGAAAGTTACAGCTTGAAATGAAAGCTGGCAGATCACTTATCCTATCTTTGATCTAGAAAGGGATTAAAAGAAAGATTTGATTTCTCATGGTTTCTACTTTTTGAAGATTTCCTACATTCATCAAGTGCCACATCTCCAATACTGACTACTCAGACAAAAGCAGTTGCTGGTAGAAGGCTGTTCTAGTGAATGAAGGGAAACAGAGCATCCTATGTGCTCACTGAAGAAGAAAATAATTTATTTTTATACTGTTCAGTGAGGGTGGCATTGTGTAGTATAAGTCCACGTCTGTCTAATAAGTTCTGTCTACCAGTGAATTGATGTTTATTTTTTTCCCTTCCTCCTGCGATGTTACTGATCTGCCTTAAGTGATGTCAGTTTTTTGACTGTGCCATGGCTAGGAAGTACCTTGTATTTCCTGCCAGTTGATGCCACAATAAGTCAGTTATTTATGCCAGTTAAGATTATATAATAAAATTACTCGGTTAAGTGTACTGCTGTCTTTTTGTTATGCTGATGAACTAATCTGAGAGTATGCTGATTAAATCATGTGTAATGACAGCATTTTTTAGTATAAGTTGGGTGGTATTTTTGCTTAGACCTCTGTGAGATCATCAGCATAGTAAAAATGACAACACTATATTATTTTTATGGTGCCTGTTTGCATTCAGCAGAGTAATGAGTAAAGGATTCAGTTTCTAAGGTGGTGTGAGTGTGTGAAACTGGCGGGGGTTGTATATTTGCACACAACTGTAAGTAAAGATATATACTACATTGTTGCATTTTTGAATCAAACATGTATTTGTTGCAAGAACTACCAACAGAGACAAGATAACAGGAATTTCTTTGAATAGAAAATTATGTGTGGAATATACATAAAACTTTTTTTTTTTTACTATAATACATTTAGATATTGATTGTATCTCACTTATGCTGGAACATTAAGGAATTGAGGGAATGGGCAAAAATACTTACTTGCTGATGATGTCTGTTAAAAAAAGCAGTCAGTGTGGTCAAGTCTTCTACAACCCTCTTACAGATTTCTACCTGATAGTAAGATGTTAACAGTGCATACTCTCTGTGAGTGACTTCTGTGAACTTGAAAATAATACAGTATTATTTTAATAGCCTGATGTGTCTAAGGTTCTAAGTTTTCTTGTGAGTTACTGATCATTCTTCTTGGGTCTTTTTAGGTTGTTGAAAAGCATAGCACCTCACAGATAGATTCTCTAAAGAGTAAGAGTATTTTTTGTTGTGACTACTCGGCAGAACTTGGTTTTAAAGAGAATACCTCTTTATTTGTGAGGTATATTTGTAAAGAATACCTCTTTATTTATTTGTAACTTAATATGTGACTGGAAAACACAAAGAAACGCTGGCACAGTGGGGTCAAGAGAGTCTGAACTGACAGTATGCAGCAGTGTAAGTGTAAAAGTCTTGTGAGACATCAAGAAAAAAGCAAGTCTTGTCACTTGCATGCAGAGTGTATATGTCAGCTTCATAAAATACTTCAGCTGTTCAGTTAGAAGTGTACCTGCCTATCCTAGATATTAGGGGAGCCCAGAACAATTAATAGAAAAACTTTACTTGCAGGCTTTCTAGTGCTTATAGCAGCCAGCCAGGTTATTTCATACATTCTCCCCTCATGCTCCATGCCCTATAGTATTTTGATTTCCATGCAAAATTTTCCTGCCTGACAGTCAGGTGTTTTGAAATACTTAACTCATAGTAGAGAAAATTATCAGTATGTAATTGTTATAGAGTTCTTACTAAAAATTAGCAGTAAACCAATAGCTCCCTCTGTCCTCCCAGCTGGTTTATTTTCCCACTTGGGGAAGTGGGCTGATTAAAGAGCTAAAATGAGAGTTTGTGTCCTGTATTTTTGTCATGATGATTGGAGAGGCAGGGCAGGGGAAGAGGCTGTTTGGATTGAGTGTGAAGAGGTTGGGGTTCTTCTTTTGCTTTTCTGTTCTGAGGGTATTCTCTTCCAGATTTGAGAAGATGAATAATAATAAGTGAATAAAAATTTGTAATGCTGTAAGGATTTAAGGTATGATAGTAACACTTAACAGTAGTTAACATACTTAGAAATAAACACAGTGAAACATCAAAAAGAGTATTGATTTCAAATTGCAGATAACTGAGATGCTTGATTATGAATTTATGTTAAAGAGGGGAAGTTTTTCAGTTTTTCCTTGTTCTCAGCACAGTGCATGAAATACATCTAAACAAAAAAATACGCTTACTTGGAAATTTAATACCCAAACTGTTACGAATGTGTATTTTCTGTGAGATTAAAAAAAAGATAAAAGGTACTGCTTATGCTTTTGATACTTGTTTTGCTGCTGATTTAAAAGTTTTACTTTAGTAAATTCAGTAACATTGCTTTAAAAAAAAGATGACAGCTAATTCTTCTTGATAAAGTGGTGTAAACATATTCAAATGATTCTGTGGCTCTAAGTTTCTATTAGACAAATAACTGCATTATTAGTACAGTTTTATGTACTTTTGATATCAAATCTCCAGTGAAATATTTATCCTTGGAATTCCCTTCCAAAAGGAAGATAAAATATTTTAAATAAAGATATTTGTCTTTCCCTGGTTGTAAGTCAGAAGCTTTCTTTGTTTTTTGATTTCTGCTGATTTATAAATTCACAGCTTCACTTGAAAGCAAATATTCGTGTTGTAGCTAGTTATGTCATTGTTTGTTAGTGGCTTATCTTTTGTCAGTGTTTCTGAGCTTGCTGGTGTTAAAAATCAGTAAGACAAAATCCAGTTTATTTTGCAAAGAACACTTTCAAAACCTAGGATAGTTTGTCTGTTTGTCTTTCAGTGTGATGAACTATTATCACTTTCACTGCAGGCTGAGGGGAAAAAATGTAATTTTTCAGGGAATGCACAATGTGCTCTTTTCTTTTTTCAGAGTGTTTTTGTTCTTGCATGCAAACTTGATTACAGGATGAGTGTCTTTATCTGACATTAGATATATTGTAAGAAATGAGTAATTTTTGCTAGCTTTCAAAAGATCTCAGCTGTTCAAGGTACACTCTTGCTGACCTCTTGAGCTGTTAACATGCACTTGAGTAGGCTGAATGTTCTTCGGGTAAGCTAAAGATTGATACATCCCAGGCCTTGACAGCTGCAGTGTTTCTCTGTGCCAGCTTCAGACAGTGTAAGTAAGCAGTCTTTTTTCCATAGAAATTGTTTGGCTCCCAGGGCCATGCAGGGAGAAGCTTTACCAAGTCCCTGAATTCTGCCAAGAGCTTAAACGGGCTGTTTAACATTCTTTTAATCTTAAAACTTAATAATTTCAAACTAATACTCATTCCATTATGAAATGTATATACTCCATTATATGTGTATATATATATATATATATATATATTCCGTTAAAATATATATTATAAAATAGATCAAATATAATACTCATTTCATATACAAAATGCTTAATTAATCATATTCCTTAGATTTCAGTGAAATAGTTATTAAAATGTTTGTCATGTTAAAGATAAAAGAATATCACATATGGTAACTCAGCATTCTTTGACTAATTTCTTAGTAACATTTTGTTGTCACAATGAAAAATTTTGTGCATTTCTGTGTAAACTCTTTTTGTGAAATAAAGTTTTCATATTTTTAACTTTGGATGAAGATGTGAATTTTTGTTTGATTGGGTTTTTTTCTTTACTGGTTACGTTATTTGAACATCCATTTGTGTCGTTATTCTTTTGGCAGAAATACGCTTAGGCATGAAATTGCTTAGCTTTCTGTGGATTTAGAGAAGTTAAAGTACATACTGAGTACATAGTACAAGACATATGATGATTTAATTTAAAATATCTTTCGATATAATTGCAGCATTGCTTTATAGTTCTGTGTACGCTCATTCATAGTTTGTAGTAATAACTTTAAATATCACTTTGTCATCATCAAATATAAATAACGTGTTGAAATATAATTGTTTTGCAGTTTTGGAAATTCAGTGACTTTTCACTTACTTCCATAGGATTTGTGAAGGCTTTGGTTTGTATTTTGTGGTCGTGGTTGTTGTTAGTTGTTTATCATTTAATGAACACCTTTTACCCTGTTTTGTGTAGCTGTTTCTTTGAAGTTTGTTGAGTGCCCATTCAATATAATTAAAAAGAAATCACATTTTCTTTGCTATTGTTTAGGGAGGTTTAGTCCGGCTTTGTAGCTTATTTTTTTTGTGTGTTTGTTTTGTTTGTTTGCCTTCTCCCTTGATTTACCAGCATAAACACAAGATTTTTTTACATGTTGAAATTACTCTGAATCAGGCTTCTGTGTAGATCCTAATGCTTTTTGGAAGCCTGCAGCACCTCTTCTAAATCTGAAAAACATTTTTATTTTTTATTGGGTCTGACTGAGAAGAAGCAGTACATTATGCCTGGTTCACAGTCTACACAACGTAACTTCAGGTATCCTGCCAGGGCATTTTTGGGAGATAGTGTCTTTTATTTTGAGGACATGAAACAAGTGCACACTTTTATAGTCTTTCCTGCTGATATAAAAGTTTAGTATACTAAGTGCTTAAGCTGATAACATGAAATGAAGGGGTTGTACATTTTTTCTTTTTACTTAGTAACCCAATTAATATGGTGCTTAGTGTTTATCTTTTAACTTAATTCTGACCTGAAAGTTAACCTATTTTTAGCACTTGTACTGGACAAAGACTTGGATACTGATGCAAAAGTCCTTTGAGTTACCGATTGTATGGTGTACAGTTCAGGTTCTGTGTTACCTTTCTTCAAAAATCGATGTAGTGCACCATAGTCCAGCGAGTTACTATTTGTTTGCATGCAGCAGAATCACTTTTGGTTTTCAAAAGAGTGCTTACACTAGTAACCTGATTTGGTTAGAGAAGGATTGTGGTTTTTTCAAGTGTTTTAAAAACATCTTGTTCCTCTTTCCTTTCAGCACAAAGTTTTTGTTAATTGTTTGATTTTGTTTGGAAAATCAAGAAACAGTCAACATTTTAAAAGCTGTGCACAACCCAGTTAGTTGAAATTTTTCTGCTTTTAAGAAAGATTAACTCTTTCTGATGTCGTGCATTTTGCATGAGTTGATAATGGTCTTGAACTACAAGGTCGTTTTGGTCATTTGGTTTTTAACATTTAGATTTGACATTAGAAAGAATTCCTTGTCAGGCATTGGAACAGGCTACTCAGGTATGTGGGGGAGTTGCCATCCCTTACTATATTTAAAAGCCGTGTGTAGATACGGCATGCAGGGATTAGTGGTGGATGTAGCAATCTTATGTTACTGATTGGATGCTTTGACCATAAATGTCTTTTCCTGTCTAAATGATTCTCTGTTTCCAAAACACTAGTAGACATAGGTGCACTCTTAATTATTTTTGCTTGTTGAATAGGCTTAGTTGCCAATATTATGGGTTTGGCTTATTAGTTCCTAATTTTATATTAGACTATTTCAGTAGGTTTCATCTTAGTGTGGACTATAGTTTATTTACATACATTTTCTTATTGGTCTTTATATTTTGCTGGATTTTATTTTTCTGCCCTAATGTTTTTATATGATTGACACATGGGTTTAGATTGTAAAATAACTAATATTGGTGCTTCCAGTAATAAAGTAATAAATTGGAATAAGAAGACACCAGTGAAAAATAACAACTTACGTGTAGCCATAAATACAAATGAGAGAAAGCTTTTAGCTGACACCTGATTTTTGCAAACTTTATGAAGTCTGTTTGTAAAGAGCATTGTTTTCTTGCTCTCACTTGAGGTTTTTTTCAGAAATTTCTATATACTGCAGATTAGATGAGAGTGTGTTAGAAGACTGTTTTCATGCCTATTTTGAAATATAAGGTGCATATGGTAAAATTTAATGTTGAAGCAGGTATTCCAGGCTTTGTATTTAATAGAATTTTTGTCAGTAACAGTAATAGATACAGCAAAAGGCAGCCTTTTTTGAATAATACAATTTCTGCTGCCATATGTTGCATTGTATACTATTTTAATGTTGATTGTAGGTGTTTGTTTTACTTCAGAATTCTGTATGGTTAAAACTTTGTTTATTCAAGAGAACTTTTTGCTGTGTTTTTTGTCATTCATGGAGCAGTGAGTAACTTACAGGGAATTCCCACTAGAATAGGGCTTTCTTGGCAATTGTCTTTTGAATATGCTCAGTGTAACTTTTTTTGTCTGTAAAAGGCATTATACATGTAATGTGTTTTTTCTTCTATTTTTTCCTATTTCTAAGGCTGATAAAGAATTTGGGTGGTATCTTTGGAATCATCTCCAGGTGTCAAAACCAGATCATACTCAGGCTGTCAGCTTGGTTGTGAAAAGGTGAGTTCAAACATTTAACATGCTACTAAAACCAAAAAGCAACCAGCCTCTCCAGCTGATACCATATTCTTTACCTTTCTAATTGAGAACTATGTAGAGTTCTAAAAATCTGTTGAAAAAGTTTAATTGTTGAATTTTGTCAACAGTGCCTAGAATACATTGCAGATTTTCTCTTTTTTTTGGCGCAAATTGAAGCATACTTTAAAATCTGTTCTCACTAAGATTGCTGTGCTGCAGTTCAGTACAGTTTTTAAATTATGAATGTACTGCACTATTTTGTTTTCCTATTGAAAGAGTAGGAGGAGGAAAATGATTGGTAATTTTCCAGTGTTATAAGCTGTTAGATAACAGTTATATTTAAATTAGGTTTTTCTGAATTCCTGAGAAAGTGAAAAGCTAACACTTAGTAAGAGAATACATAATTGTCATAGGATCATAGAATATGCTGAGTTGAGAGAGGTTAGGATAACTGAGTCCTACTCTTTGCTCTGCACAGGACACCCTAAGAGTCACAGCATGTGCCTGAGAGCATTGGCCAATTGAACTCTGTCAGGCTGATGCTGTGACCTGGGGGACCTATTCCAGTGCCCAGCCACCCTCTGGGCAAGAAACTTTTCCCTGACTATGAGCTTCCATCTCCATTAACAAAGAGAAGCAGGGTCTTACTTCTGTAGCTTATTCATCTGAGGATAGTAATGGGGAGGATTTCTTCATGATACTTACTATTAACTGATTCCTATAAATGATAGTTAATTATCACGATATGCAGTTGATTGTTTTGGAATGTTAATATTTATGAATTCAAGGTTTTTTTTCGGGGGGCCAAAGATAAAGAGAATGTGAATGAGTTGGCTGTCATATTTTAAACACTTAATTATCTTAGGGTGCCATGTGTTCCCTCCTTTGAAATGAAGAAGTGTATTTTTCAAAAAGGGGAAAAAAAGAATCTAATCTTTTTTAAATGGCATGCCAGTTTTACTTGGGAGGCTTGTTACAGATTCATGAGGGGTCCTGGCTCCTTTGGGTTTCCATTGAGTACTTTGATCGTAAAAGGCGTGTTTTGTTGTTCACATCTTTCCTTTCTGGACTGCATCTGTACGTATTCTTTCACTTGTGAAAATATAGCTTTAACTTCTTTAGCTAGGAGTGCATTTCACAGAATCATGGTATTGTTAGGGTTAGAAGGGACCTCAGGAAATCATCTAGTGCACTCCCCACTGCCAAGGCAGTGTCACTTAAAGCAGGTGACACAGAAATGTGTCCAGGTGGGTTTTGAGTGTCTCCAGAGAAGGAGAATCCACAGTCTCCCCGGGCAATGTGTTCCAGTGCTCTGCCACCCTCACTGTAAAGAATTTCTGCCTCATGTTGGGGCAACACTGAAAAGAGTGTGGGCCCATCCTCCTGACAGTCCACCTTTGAGATATTTATACATATTGATGAGATTCCCTCTCCGTCTCTTTTTTTTTTAAGTGTTGTCCCCTTTTGCCTAGCATGAGAATGAAAGTTTTTGTCCAAAAATACAGTGTGATCATGTGACTAGAGCTAATATTCTAAAGGACTCATATCTAGAGGAGGACAGTGATGGTGAAAGGACATGCGGCTTATTTTAAGGCAGCTGTTAGTGAGGGGTTCACATATGGTTGGCAGTGATGATATCAAGTAATTGCTGGCTTCGTACTGGGGCACTCAACTGCAGAGAGTAGTAGCTGGGCTGTTTAGACGTTATGCTATTTTTACTATTGTTTCCATGTTTGATTTGGGAAATAATTTTAATATGTGATGAAGACTGATGCGCAAATTCATAGTATCCTTCATTTATGTTGAAATGCAAAATCATAATGATTTGTTTCCTAATAAAATTTGGTCATGTTTTCATGAGGACGTTGGTGGTAGAATTAATCTTCCTTCATAAATCAGAAAAATGAGAGAACTGCTTAAAATCTATAAATAGAGCATTTAATATATGTAAATATACATTACATGTATATAAGCACAATTACATTGAAAACCTGAAAAAATTTTATTGTCCTAACCACATTTTATAGGTAGCTGAACAATGTGGAAAATCGTTATTCTTTTACCTGAAGCTTAAGAAAGCAGAAGCAGGTTTTCAGACTTATTAACATTCTTTATTTATGTTGCATACAAAAATAATCTGGATATTAGGATGACTTGAAGCATAGAGATGTTAGAAAGCATACATTTAAATAGTGGTCAATAAATGAATTATTTGGAGTTCCTGAATTGTGTGTCTATACAGTCTCTCTATCTTTGTTTACTCTTACTCATGTCTAGGAATATTTTTGTGCGTTATAGTTGTCTCTTGTTTTAAATTTTTTTATGCTTTATTTAGAACAGAAATTGGTAATTTTGTGTATTATCCTTATTGATACAGTGAATATGGTGCTCTTAAGTACCACCTTGATTCACAAAAGCAAGATAATAAGCTGAAATTTTTTGTATGTTTTTTGCACTGTATAGAGGCTGGTGATTGTTATGTGAAACCTTACCAACATACTTCTCTTAATGTGCTTGTCTAGTTTTTTTATGTCTTCTACTCTTTTAGAATTACACTAATGCTTTAGAACCTTTTTGAACTCAGGGCTATACATGTACATCACAACTTTTCTATGTTTCTATGAATTATGGAATTAAGAACGAAGAAATTGCTTCCACAGCTTCTTTTTTAGGCGTTATCATTACTCCTGAGAATCCTGGAATAGGTTTGGATAAAACCCATTCAGTATTTAGGAGTTTTATTAATCACAACTTTGAACTTTTGGTTACTTTGATTTGGCAGATGGAGCAATAGTTGTGTTTTTCTCCTTAATTGATGTAGCTTCATCTCTTTTGCCTGAGAATGGCCTAATTGCTGCTTTGGAAATAGTTTCTAGCCTAGCTTTACCCTTGAACCTTCTGCACAACCAAAATTACAGCCCTATATATTCTGTCTTAACTTTTTCTGTAGTACTTTCCTTAATTATTTCCTCAGTAGCTTTAGTTTCATGACTGTACCTCTTCACACTCTCATCTTTTCAGAAAAGTTTTTATCTTAGTTCCTACCTTTTTTTTTATCCTAGTATTAGTTCACCTTAGTTCCAGTACATTGATTAACTTTACAGGGAATCTGCTATCTACCACTGCTGCTGTCCAGGAACTTAGAGGACGATAGATTTTCTGGCTTTGTTAATCTGGGAAAAATACATGGGTTTAAAGAGTTTAAAAGATGGGATGATCAAATAACTGTTATAAGCAAGATGATTTCTGAAGCATGTCACTTGGGAGGATATGTGCTGCTTGCGGCCCATCTTTCTTTGTTACACAGTTCTATCAGATGAGCTGGAAATTGAAAATTTACACTAAAATCTGATAAAAACCATTTAAGTCATATGCAATTTTTTTGTCTTCTCATCTGTATTAGAAACAACAGAGACTCAGTCATATTCAAGTTCAGAACTTTTTCTGTGCTACTTGTGCTAATTGTGAGATTTTGTGATAGAAACAAACAGAATGGGATGGATTTAAACCTTTTCTTTTTCTTCTTGTGACATGGATACCGCCAGTATTTGAATAGCTTCATTTTTCAGTGTGGTTATTCCACCAAAAATTCCGTAACTGAGAAACTTTCATTCCCCATCAAATATTTGTTAGAGACTGTCTGAGGTCATGTAAGCCAGCTAAGTAATGGAAGCAGACAGAATCTAAGAAGGCATAGGTATGTGTACCCTCTTAGATCATATATATATATATATATATATATATATATATGAAGAATCCAGCAATATTGTCCAGTGGATTTCAGCCATTAAATTGATGAAAGAGATAGGTAGGCTTTCTTCACGAGATTACAGTGACAAGAATAAAAAGGTGCAGGAAAAAATGTTCATTTAAAACCTTACAATTTACACCACAGATGTGTGATGAAGAAAAGAAAATACATATTAGGAGGAAGTGAGTGGGCAGTACTAGCTCTACAGTAAAATAAATTCTATTTATAGCATTAGACAATTCGTTATAGTATCTTTTCCCAAACAAACCAGGAAAATATAAATGATATAATTTGGGGGGCGTAGGGGGAAATTGCTAGTACCTTGCCGTTATTTGTCTGTTATTTTCAAATACTTTCATGGCCCCAAAATAGAAGTTCTCTTCTCCTAAAATTGTAAAAATGTAACTTGTACTTTTTTATGGCTATGCTGCTGATTCCTCTTATACACCAATGATATTATACTTTTCAGCAGTCTTTGCAGTTCTTGCTGGGTAACTGTAACTGTATTCCCAATTTAATATTCAGATATAAACAAAAAATTATCTTTACTGTGCAAATGAGAAATACCTTTGGGATATGTAAAAGCCTCCAGGTATTTTAAACAAGCCATTGTAAAACTACTACTCATGTAAGTATACTTTCCAGCTACTTTAAATACCATTGATCTCAGTATTATGTAAAGAATATGCTATTTCTAGTTTGTTGCCTTTTGAAAGTTTTTTTAATGGTTTAAAAAAAGGTGCTAGAAAATAGCTCTTATTAAGTAAATGCGCGTGTAAACAGAAATGGAGTTGGATTCAGACAAGAGTATGAGAGGTTTCGAAATATTTTTGCAAACTTCAGAGCTCTGTTTTAAGACTCTTCCTTCTATAGTACATAAAAGCTTGACAAGTCATCAGACTAATTTTCCCCTAGGGCTTCTAGCTGGCTCTTTTCCTTTCTTCTGGAAGGGAGATGTATCAGGATCCATTAATGATCAACCTGTGGCAGTGATACGAGATTTGGTACTTGGGGATTGTATTATGTGAGATAATACCCTTGCAGATGATCCACCTTTGGCAAGCCTGCCTTACGCAGAGGTGTTTCCACATCAAGATTTCAAGTGTGCTGTGTATTGCAGGTCTTAACAAAGGCAAAGAATGGATTTGTCATTTCAGGCCACTCTTAAGAAGCAGTGGCAACCTGAATGTTAGTGCCAGTGATTGAGAGTTTTGTTGTTGTTCTTCCTGAGGAGTTACGTCTGTCTAAAGGTAAACAGATGGACAAAAATATGGTGAAAAGCAAGACATCAAAAATAACCAAAGAATTTTTGGAAAGGTAATTGCAGGAGCTTGTACTGTGGTTTGCAGAGTCATGTGAATAGTGAATTGTGGGAGAAACATAAACAGTTTGACATAGATTCTTCACTGACTGATGATATGTAGATTTACTGAAAATGGCGAGTACTTTGAGTACCTTTTATATAAAAGGATAAATGAATGCGCTGTAAGAAAGAACACTATAGATGCCTATGTTAATTGAAAAAAATTAAAATGTGTACCTTGCATATTTTCAAAGGGATGATAAACATTGTGCAGAAGCTTTCTTAGAACACCCTTTTACAAGTTAACAGGAAACACAATGACAGGAGGACAATGATGTAAACAAGATGTAAGCCATTACCATTTTGTCACTTTGAATTTAAAATACAATGGACTGCACTGTTACTATCACTCAATACACTGGACAGAATAATAGAGCATTAGAGTACAACCTTTCTTGCTAAGGTCAAATAATTGTGATTTTCTTCAGTTAATGAAAGTTTAATATCCTATTTCATTAAAAATTCTCAGAACGTTGAACATAAGTCAACATTCCATGGAGAAGAAGGTATTATGCAGTTTGCATGTGTGCATATCTGCATATCGGAGCACAAAATATTGACATGATAATTGCAGTCAAGCCTGATTGAACAGTAGCCTCTGGGAATTCAGCTGGTGTTGTACCAACTGGATGGCTGCTCAGGACACAGTTTGAAATGCAAGGTGCAAGTTAGCACTTTATTCAGCACAGGCAGGCATCATTTAAAAATCCTTGGGGGAAACCCTGGTGATGTGCAGATGTTAAAGCAGTCTGTTCTGAAGTGCTGATATTTTGAACACTGTAAAAGACTTGTGTATTTTAGGTGAAAGATGTTTGCAAAATTATTGAGCAAAAGCATCACTTTTTTTTTACTATTTTAGTGTAAAAATACATTTAGCATTTTTTGTATGTTGCTTAAAATAAGGCATCATTATATGCTTAAAATGAGAGTCTTATTCCTTAATACAGCATCTAATAAATTAAATCAATCAAGTTAGAGATGCCAGAAAATTTATGTTTCTGTAATGATGCCTTTTCATTTTGATGCATTTTATGTTATATAGAGCTGGCTCTATAGGTAATTTCCTAAGGAAACAATTTAATTTACAAATTTAATTTGTAATTAGATCTTAAACTATTTTTGTAAAGAAACAAAAATAGGTATCTATAATTTTTTATTGAAAGTAACTGCTGTTAGAAAAGCAGTAAGAAAAGTGAAAAATTGTGGTATTCATTTAAATTATTTTTTCCTCCATACTGTCTGAATCTTTAAAAGCTCTAATTATAAGTATTAAAAGAAAAAAGTAATTATATATATCAGTTGTAGTTCGTGAAGTATGAGGATCTTCTAGACTCTTAGATGAAATTAAACTCAAGTGAAAACTGTTTAGCCCTTTATTTTTTTTTTTTTAATACAAGGAAATATAGTGAAGTTTCTACTTGGAAGATTAAGGCATCTACTAACCACTGAGTGAGCAATCACAGGGATGTGACTGTATACAATAATTACAATATTGGTGTCATATTTACCATAACATTGACAATATGTGCTCTACTAGTTCACTTTGCACATGGGTGATTAATTATCTGTTTAATACAAACAGAGAATATGTGAACTGTGGAAGTCTGTAAAATACTTGGAAGTTTGAGGACAGGGAGGTAGTCAGATTAAAGCTGCATCACACCAGCTAATATTTTATAGCCTTTCTAGTTCTGTAGCCCTTTAGAATCAATGAAATGTCTTTGAAAAGTAACAGTGTTTCTAGAAGCAGTTTATTGTAGGTGGCGGTACACCGTTAAAATGCAGCCTTTACTGCTTTACTACACTGTCCAAAGTTTGCAGTGTAATCTTAACTTCCTGTTAAAGACCAAATTTGTAGATAAGGTTTTGGGTTTGGAATGTTTTGGGTTTTTTTTGTTTTGTTTTGTTTGGTGTTTGGAATGTGTGTTTTTTTATTTTTTGTTCTGTTTGTTGTTTGTGAGGTTTCTGTTTGTTTTGGGTTTTTTTTAATTAGTGATATGTAAAACTGAAAGGTGAAACATGTAAACAGCAAATTCAGTTTATTAGTTAAATTTATTTTCATTTAATTGATGTAAATGTGACACAATTACATACACCTCCAAGTTACATTTTCTTGACAAATGGTTAAGTGCTTGTTTGATTAAGACCTCTGGTACAGTAGAGGACGCCTCTTTGCTCATACTGCTTTTGCTGAAGATTTTACGAAGAATGTTGTTTTTAGAAATTTGAGTCAGACTTCTGCGTTTTTTTAAATACTAAGTTTTTTGCTGTTTTCATACCTCATCCATGGATAAATATTTCCTCAAAGTCTAGTGTTTCGTTTCTGCAAGCCAGTAAAATGGTGCCAAACATCAAGAACATTGTCTTGTTGCATAATTGAGTAGAGCATAATACAGGAACAACTCATAACAGAGGAAATGTGTCAAGCTTAAGAATATTTTCTCAGTTTCTTCAATTTTGTGGGAAGCTGAATCTTGATAATGTTTGTAGCTAAATGCATCTGTGTTAAACATTTAAAATAGGTAGTACTCATGGGAAAACTGATTGGAGCTTAGAACTTGTACAAATTGACAGCCTCTCTTCACTCCATTTTTCATCCTAAAGAAGTCTGCAGATATTCTTAGCTCACATCATTATTGCTCATCAGTGATTCTAATTAGCTAAACAGGAGTTTGTCTCAGTCATTGATCATCATCAACTTCCTGACAGTGCCTGAATTTTTCCCCCCATATTCCAATGGACTTGTAAAAATACATTTTAAATACAAAATAGGTCAATGAATGAAGCTGTTTGAAGGGTTTTTTTTCCTCAATATTTGTTACCCTTTTAAAAAAGAGGCGATGATTACTGCAGTTCCTATGAAGTCCTGTTTTAAGGTGTGACAGCAGATCCAAATATGATATGTAAGTTCCAGTCAGGTAGGCCATTTTGTGTGTCTGGGGGGGGCTATCCTGTGAGAAGCATTGGAAAACATCCTATGCCATCAGAAGAAACTGCTGATAAAGTTGCATATGAGGTTTCAGTTTATGCTTTAGGTTTCTGACAACTTCCATTGTGTACTTAACTTCTAATAATTGTAACATTTTTCTTTAGCTGTGGGTAGTTACATAAGAAACTATTTTTGGGGACATTAGCAAGCATGTGGTATCTAGAGAGCTTGAAATAAAACATCATAAAGTAAAATACATTACATTTATTTCAACTTTGCTCACTCATGATGATGATGATGATAGATCTGTGTTTATAAACTCTGTTCTTTAAAATCTTTGTTTGAAGGAGTGTTTTACCAAGCATTGGATAGGTGGAAAATGCTGCATTTAACTAGAAATGTGCTGTGAACTGTTGTCTAATATGTAGATCTGTTGCAGGCATATTTTTTGCTATGATCTGTTTGGTTTTTTTTTTCCTCTCCAGTCCCAGACTTTATTCTGTGAACCTCTGTTTTGAAACCATCTCCTAAATTCAGAGGGCTCCATAGATTCATAGTCAGAAATAGCTGTGCGTACTGTTTTTCAGAGCTGTTTCTTTTTTAACTTGCTTCTTGGTTCACTTCCTCGGTTTTCTCCCTAAAATAAATCTAAAATAATTAGCCACCCAGAACTGTAAAGTTCCTTAGGGAAACCTACCTAATATACCAGATTTCCGGATCAGTAAGTGCATTAGAAAGCAAGTTTAATAATAGTTTTCAACTAATGTTTGCATAGTTGAGTTAGGAGGCTATCTGGTTGTATGGTCATTGGGTCTTGCTTTACGAAAGGCTAATTTCAAGAGAGGAGATGATGGTTAGATGGGGAAGATGATGGCATATTGTGGGTGGTAGACTTAAGGTCAGGATATTTCTGAGGACTGGAGGCAATGCTATTCAGTGCTTCATGGGGCTTGTGTGCAGTTAATGGTACGATTCTTTTTATGTCTCCACCTGACTCTTCTAAGTACTTTGTAGTAAAGGCCTACTTTTTGTCTCCTAAAGCCCTTAGGATTTTGGATCAGCTAGTCGTATGTGTGTCTAATATAAAAATTTTAACTTGTCTAGCTGTAGTTAAGACCCGAGGAAAGCTTGAATGTTACATTTCTTGCAGTTTAGATTAATATAGGTATATCAGTTCCTCAGGTAGTTTCTGATGTAGCATGCTTAATCTTCCTCCTCAGATATTTGGGGTTTGATTACTGCAACTGCTGTCTTTGAGGAAGGGTAATTGTTGATAGCCATTTAGGATGCTGCAGCAAAGTAATTAAGTACGAAGAAGCATTAATATTTCTATATTGGAAGAGTTTTTGTTTCATTTAAGTTACACCTATCATGAAGAGTATGTCTCTTCAGGATCATGCACAAACTTTTGGCTTAAGTGTTATACAAATAAACTATTCAGCCATTTTTACATTTTTGCTTGCTAACTCCTGTTCTTTAAGGTTTCTAAAATCTTCTAGTACAAAGTATTATATATTTAAGTTTTAGGTACTTACCAAAATGTCTTCTACCATTTTTTAAAACATGGCTGAGAATGTGGCTTCTGTTAGCTAGATACTTGTTGTAAGCAGAGTAAATCAGTTTCACAACCTGTCATCTTTTGAAACCTGTTAGTTGTTTTGGCTCTGTTAGCATACTTTTGGAAAGCCTCAGATAATTTCATATTTGTATGAATTTCTGTAATCGCAGAATCTTGGATCCCTTCTTGTAGGTTTTCAAAGATAAACTATGAAAAACTGTCAGTATTATTTATTTTACTGCTTATGACTTTCTAGCAACTTATCATGCAATGGCTTGATGGTTCTGATTGCAGGTGATGAGATGCTTTAAGGTCAGTATCTGATGTTCATTTTTCTGTTAAGTTTCAGTCTCTCTTAAAATGTTACAGACATTTCAGATACTACATGTCTTTTGGAATACTTGTTGAATATTCATCATCTAACTTCACAGCACTGAGTTATTTTTCTTTATGAAGTAGGTTGTTTTTAATGATACAAATGACTAAGACTGCTTTCCAGATATATTTTTATTTTTCCTAAGCTAAATGTAGCTTAATTGCATAACTTTTCAAGTAGCTTTTCTTAGTTTTCTTCAAGTCCTACAACAGATCATTACTGCTCTATTTGAAATAGGGGAGAGCTATTTAGAGTTACAATGCCTCAAGACCTGAGTTTCCAAAACCCACACCTCAAATTCCATACCATTTTTCTTTAATTCCTTATTTACTCAAGATTGGATTGGATATTTTAGTAGTTACAGAACCTTATTAAAAACCACCCCATTATCGGGTGGCCTGTTATGGCAGTGCAGTTTAGTTTTTGAAATCTCTCATAGCTTAGACTATACAGTAATACTAATAGTGGAGAAAACTAATCGTTCATGTATCTACTATCCTTTTTGGCCACTGTTACAAAATGCTTCAGCAGATTAAGCCTTTTGTGTACAGCTGGATATTTTAATCCACTTTAGATCAGATTTACAGACTTGTGTTCTGGCGTTTCATTCCCTTCCAGCTCTGAAACATTCCTTATTTGGTAGCAGAAGAATTGCTCAAGTAGGATTCTCTAGCTTCCTTAAGTGGCTGATACCAGCCATGATGAAAGTTTTAACTGTATTGTGAGAACAGGGATAATCTAAATGAGTTTCTGCTTCTGTCACCTGTGGTGCTGGGATTGCCTGAAATGTTTGGACATTTTTAGGGAAGATGTATTTCTCAGCCCTGTAATCACACATATGTCATAAGAACTCTGACTTGTGCTAGGGAATCTAAATAGCCTTGCTGTTGCAACATTTGTTTTATTTCTGCCTAAAACAGAAGCCAGCAAAGGCATCAGTATTTGAACTTGGTTAAGAAATAAGATAGCAATGAGATAAGGTACTTTGTTGAACAAAGCAAAGTATCTCAGACATGATAATAGATGTGCACTTATTAACCATATAGAGTGGCTCTGCTCATCCCCCTTACTCAAGCTTCTGAGCTGGGGTTTTTTTTCCTGCTGATAAAAGTTACACATTCTGTCCGTGTAGAATATAGGAAAATAATCATCCATGATGTTCAAAAGTGTTGTTTTAGACAGAAAAATGCCTTGTAATGGGGATAACGACTTCACAAACTCAAGTAGCTTAGCGATTCTACATTGCAAAAGAGGGGCAAAAGCATTTTGCTCATACTATGTTCAAGTATACTTTCTGTGTTTGGGAAAGAATGAGAGACAGATAACTTCAGCTGCTTTAAAAATATTAGGACCTCTTATTTCTGTTTCTTTTTGAACAAAGCTGCATTAGATGTTTACAGATGTAATTTGCTGTCACTTGCCATATGCTCCCTGATTAATTCTACAGGGCCTGTCAGCTTCAGATAATTTAATTTTCTGTGCTTTAAAATGACATTCATTATCAGGACATGAAAAATTCAAATTATTACCTGCAAATTATGACTAATAAAGTGTCTTATTTTTTTTGTTTGTTTCCAGAGAAAAACAGAAAGCTGAAGTCAAGAACAGAAGAATTTTAGAGATTTTGCAAGCCAAAGACAGCAAAATAGAATCTGTAGAACGGGTTTGTATTATGTTTAAATAATGCAGTTAAGAAAACTTGTCATTGACAACACATTTATGTTTGTTAAAATGAGCAAATAGTTTGCTATTTTGTCTTAACAAAAAAGTTACAGGTGATTCAGAGATTATAAAATTCTAATTAAGTATTATTTACATTGTTCAAACTGTTGATCTGTTATCTAAAAAGTTCATATGATTTTAGATTAAACTTTTTCTGAAAAATCTTGTCAGTTCATTGCCTCATCTCACCCTATGGTCTAATGTAAACTTGGATTTAAGTCTAGAGGAGCTCCGACTATGTTCAGGTTGGTAGTGTGCTTGTGCACATCTTGGTAAGATCTGTAATCTGACAATTACAAAATAATTAACCCAATGCACCTTCTGCCTGACAAGGAGCACCACTGAACTAGTGGTGTTTCTCCTTTTATTTATTTTTAATCAATTAATATATAAACAAATATATAGAAAACATGCATATGTTATATATGTTATGAAGTATAATAGATACATTGTATTATGTAATTGTTTTATTATAGAGAGTATATAATGTATGTATCATATATTATCTGTATCCCATATATAATCTGTTATATACTTTATATACTATAGAATGATATCAAATTTTTAATGTATTAGATGTAATAAAATCTATTACATTGCATCTAACATGTAGATCTATGAAAGATGTAATTATCTATAAAAAATTCAGTAAATAGATGAAAAATACGGTTTATTATTAAATAAAATTTATTTTGTACTGCAGCAGTGGCTGAAGTTTCAGTGTGATGTCTCATCCTCATGCCTGTAGGTGTGATGTGTTATGTGTTTGGTGTGTACATACACATCATGTTTAGAAGCCAGCCATTCCTGCATTTCTATCCTGTCCTTGTCTGAAAGGCAAAATACCTGTAAAGACCTTTATAGAATTATGCATCCAGTACTGTGCTTTTAAGAAGGCTGCCTGCTGTGGCAGCATGTGAACCTGGGATGTACATCTCCATGAGTTTGCTCTTTGTGGTTTCGGATCAATTTGAGAAGCTGAAACTATAATTTATCAGAAATCAGAATTTGATGGTGTAATGCATTTACATCATCCATGTGGAAATGGAGAAAGACTGGTAAATGTAACTGGAACCATGGAAATCTGCAGCCAGGAAAGAAGAGTTTGTCAACAGGATGTTAAAACTCTGGATATACATAAAAACCTGGGAGTGAGAGGCTGGAGCATAGCGCCACAGAAAATAAAGGAATCCGTGTTCACAGCAAGTTGAACATGAGCCAGCAGTGCCCTGGCAGCCAGGAGGGCCAACCCTGTCCTGGGGGGCATCAGGCACAGCATCACCAGCTGGGCAAGGGAGGGGATTGTCCTGCTCTGCTCTGAGCTGGGGCAGCCTCACCTCCAGTGCTGGGGGCTGGTTTGGGTGCTACAATAATGAAGATGGTGAAGGGCCTTGAGGGGAAGCCAGGAGTGACTGATGTTACTCAGCTCATTCAGCCTGGTGAGGAGACTGAGGGGTGATCTCATTGTGGTTTGTGACTTCCTTATTAGGGGAAGAGGGGGGGCAGACACTGATGTCTTCCCTCTGGTGACCAGTGACACGTCCTGAAGGATTGGCTTGGAGATGTCAGTGTAGGTTTGGGTTGGATATTAAAAAAAGTTTCTTCTCCCTGAGGGTGGTTGGGCATTAAAACAGGCTCCACTGGGAAGTGACCATTGTACTAAGCTTGCCAGAGTTCAAGAAGCATTTGGACAGTCCTCTCTGGCTGTTCATGTGGTGTGATTCTGGAAGTTATTCTGTGCAGGGCCAGGAGTGGGACTTTATGCTCCTTGTGGATTGCTTCCAAATCAAAATATTTTGTGAATTGGTGGTTCTGACAGATGAGAACAGAAGTTATTTTGATGATCATCACTACTCTAATGCAGCCCTTACAATTAGCTTCCCTTAGAGTATCATTGACTTGGAGGGAGCAGGTTGTGAAGGGCACCAGATGATGCCAGTGCTGTGTATGAAAGCAGTGTACAGAGGTGATGTCACTCTGACCTTCTTGCCTAATCCGTTGGCGAGGATGATAGGGTTTAATCAAGAGAGGCATTGTTTCTTGAGTGTGAGACTTAAGTGATTTGGTGTCAAAGAATGGAGCTGGCTTAAAAAACAATGTAGTGTTCTTATTTATTTTTATTGAATGTGGTCCTTCTTCTTTCATCTAAGGAGGAAAAAATACTGTTTATGTAATTAACATGTAAATAGCTTGCTTGCAAAAATGTGCATTTTGACAGTAATGGATGTTCTTTTCTGTAAAGTACAGACAGAAAGACTTGAAAGCTGTGTATATCAGTCTACTAATTTTTTCCATCTAAGAAGTTGAGATTAGCCAGTCATGTCTTCTGTTGTTTTTCTCTTCCCCTTCATGCATCATATAGAGATACCAGTTGCAACAAGATAATTTGTTGTAGGGTTTATTGTCTAGGAATTTCTGAGTGGCCACCAAAAAGCTGATTGTATAAACCAATGCAGAGTAAGAGAAAAAAGAAAAATCAATGGGATATCTCATCATTTGACATAAATGTAAGTTTCTATTGCTTCTAGAAATAGCAAAACTATATAAAGAGAACATGAGATCATATTTCTTGTATTGTGCTTAGACTTTATCCTGACATGCCTAAAAGGACTTTTAAAATTTGTGTAAATATGAGACCATATTCTCCACAGCCTAGATGAGATACATGCATGTAGTCAGGTCACACTTGGAAAGCTAAATGAACTTAAATCACAATGAGATATTTCAAGTATAAGAGAGGTTTCTTTTTTAATGGATATTACTGAAAATCAAGTAAAATAGTAAATTTGGAAGCTATGATTGAGAAGCAATATGGTCTTTCATCACATTTTTATTACCTGAGAGTGAAGAAAAGTGCTCAGATACTCATGAAAATAGGACTTAGGCTTCATGTGTGAAAGTGTAAATCATAATTTTTCAAAACTTCTGCTGTCCAATATCTTTGGACTAGAGTATATGCATTGAACTTCTATTTACTTGGTGCAACTTCAGTTTTTCTGCTGTCCTAAATTGTGGTGTTGTAATATTCAGTTTTGTATACATGAATAAGACCTTTTTCTTGTCATAAGTTTATTGCATAATTTCATATTGTGTTAAACATTTAAAATATGTATTAGTGTGGAACATTTCAAGATGTTTAAAGGTTCAAATAAATTTATTAAAGGAATTAAGATTATTCTTGTCTATTATTACACATAAATTCAGCATGAAATGTATTATTGTATTTGAGTTTGCCATTGTACTTTTCCATTTGTGTTTTTTAAAAAAAATTATGGCTTATTGGTAACTTTTGGTCCTAATAGTCACAACTGAGCCTCGTCTGGCATATAGATATATTTATTCTAAATGCTTTGTGGTAAAAATCTTATTCCTTTGAGATTTGTGTCTCAATTGCTATACTGATTTTTTTACTGTTATTTTTATTTTATGCAGTGTTTCAAAACTCTTTTCTCAGCACTTATGTATCCTTGACATATATGTGTCACTTCTCTGTTTCAAGAAAAAGAATTTCTAACTGCCATGTTTAAGTGGCTAGGACACTGTCTTGGAGATTTGTGTCTTCTAAAGACTGATACATACTTTGCTGCAGAAATTTTCTCACTGAGTTTTTTATTTGGAAACATTTTTAGTTATTTTGTATTTAATTTATAATAATTGTGTATATCTCATGTAGATCCCTGATGCTGTTTTTTCCTTAAAATGTACGGTGAGGTTTTTGGAGGAATGTGTGAAATTTTAAAATTCAAACAATTAGTTTAGTGGATAATGTTGGAGCAAAAAACTGTCTCCTGCCATTACACAACAGATAAATTAAAACATCTTAACCTGTTTTCTTTAGAAGATTACATTAAAGACATGTAAAAATATCAGTAAACCTTTTCTTATAACTTGTTAATTAATTAGGTTTCAATTTTGATCTGGAGGAACTAAAGCTAATCTTTTTGTCCTAGACCTTGTAACATTTCAAAACCTTATCAACTGATTATACTCTAGAGGGGTTAAAATAGTACTAGCTTGCCTCATTATCTGCTCTTGAAAATCTTCAGCTTGCTGTGCAAATCTATATTAAAGCCCCTTTAATGGGTCCAATTGAAAGAAGCATAATTCTACCTTCAAGCATTAATTAACTCTGATAAATTTTTCTTAACTTTTCTGTCTTCACCTGATTATATTTTTCTTTGTAATAAAATACTTTTATTAAATTAGGACAAATGTATACAGACATTATAGCCATCTAAATACTTTATTTTCAGTAGCATGTAAGCTTGATTATTCTTGGGTAATGAGGGACATGAGGATAATTTTGATAATAAGGAGTTCAGATGAATGTGTCAGCAGTGTTGAGATTATGTGAATTTTATAAACTCTTTGCAAAAAAAGTTAGTCCAGTGAATAAGATTTATGAATACTGCAGACAAAGCTTGTTGAAGGGGACACTTACTTAACACAGTATTTTTTCTTTAAAATGAAAGTGATTTAAGTTGTAAATTGGAAAACAGAGCAGCCTTCAGTGATGAAACCTGTGTTTTATGTAGCGCCTTTGAGTTGCATCATTATCATATGTCTTTTGAATTATCATATGTCTTTTTTACTTTCTGTTTGGCATCTTCTAGTCAGTTATCTCATAAAATTAAGGTAAGGAAACTTTGTTGAGGGGCTTTGTTAGGGATCTCAATGAGAAAGATGGGCAGAAAAATATAGCGGCAGTTGAAAATGGCTGATCTTGGTTTATTTATAGAATGCTACCTGAGGTAGGTAGTATGATGACTATAGCTGATACCTGTGGGGTTTTTTGACGGAAGAAATTAGTAAACTCTAAATTACTCTACCTTTACAGCTGATTAGTATTTTTGTGTGAATTCCCAGTAGGAATGCTTTTTCTACCAATTGAAAATGTGTTTCCATGAGGTAGCTTACTTCATTTTGAGGAAATCGTTTTTAAACTTAACTTTTCCTACCTAATTCTGCAGAAAAGAAGCTATATTGGCTATTTATACAGATGTGCTGTAAATCTGTGCCTTTCTTCTTCAATAGTTCGTAAGAGTAGCCGTTCTTGAAGCTGGCTAAAGCTTCTGGGTCTTTATTACTCAGCCTTCATATTCTTAGGGATGTTTCTACAGAGATGGTACTTGCACTTAGATTAGAGAGAAAAATGAACAGTAGGTAAAGAAATGTGGTATCTCTTTTCCTCTGCCCAGTACACTAGCTTGAAATGCATAATTTCTTGAATATTGAGAAGGGATCAGTAGTCAAGCCCAGAAAGGAGAGGAAGATCATGTTTGTGATCTCATTCATCCTCTTGTCAGCTAGTGTCTAGTTGAGAAATTTCTTTTTCAGCCCAGAATAATTATCATGTAGCCAGTGAGAGTTAAAAGCAGAGTAGCCTTTTATCTGAGCTAAAAATGGTTTCTGTAGCCAGTGGAATCTGCACTTACTGTATAAGAGATTAACTTCTTTACTGTTTTTAGCATATCAGTTGGTTCTAAAATCAATATGGCTGTAAGACATTGGATTTTACTCCCTTTTTAAGGACATTTGATGAGGAAGTTTTTCATATATCTTGAATATATTACTTGAATACAGGCATGTTTCTTGAAAGTCAAGAAAATGGTTATGCTTTAAGGATCAAGTAGAAGAAAGAAGCAGGCACTGCCCTGTGAGATTAGATTCTGCCCTTATGAATCTGCTGACAACACTTTGGAAGGAGCTTGTCAGAAGAGGTGATCACAGCAACAGCTGTTCTTTATTTACTACACCTGATCTGGCAGCATTGATGTATACCAGTGTAATGAAATACTGCTGTGTCAGGCATAGATCCTAGTAGGTATCGATTCCTGCAGATCTCAGATCATCATGCACTCTTTCAGAGGCTAACTCACTTTGAGGACCTTGTATAAGCCTTGCTGAAGAGCAAAGCATAGAAAAAAAAATTCTAAGTCTGGTTCCATCAAGATTGTGCTCTTCAATGAAGATCGGAGAAAAGCTCATTTAACAGGGTATTGGTTTTGTTTTGAAATTAGTAGAGAGAATAGAGGATAGAAAGATACTTAGGATTTTCTGTTTTTTGACCTAGAAGAAGGCTATGCTGCTGTTGTTTCAAAGTAGAGCTGCTAAGAAGAGAGGAAAGAACAGAGACTACGTTTATTAGTCAGTGTTGCTGCTGTACAGCAACACTGTATTATGGGTCATAGAGAAAATCTGATCTGTCCCGGTGCAGAGAATTACTAACTGTGGCAAGACTGTCAGATTATATTGTGTCAGTATTTACTGCAGTTTTCCTGAGAGCTTAGTAGAGTAAAATTGACAGTAAATTTCTAAGTGTAGAAGATGCATTACTGCAGTACATACTATACTGCTTGGTATTGATGCTGGATTTATTATGGAGCTACAGATTTCTATTTTGACAAAATGCTGTCTTGTTTACAAATTAGAAGTGTGTTTTTGCAAAAAAATGCCTCTAAATACTTCCTCTTTGCAGGGCAAGGAGTTTCTGTATTCCTTGTTTCATAGATGGCAGAGTTATTGTGGAAAACCATATGTGCCAGAAACAGTATTTGGCTCCCTTGTTAGTGCAAGAATTCAGCTGCTGGCAGTGCTTGCTTGCACTATACCTGTGCAACAGAAGAAACTGAGAGAAAAGGATACAGAGGATTGTAAGATGTTGAGAAAAATATTAGTAAAGATTTGTTTTAGTGAATGAGAGAAGGAGCATGCAATGGTGGAGTTGTAAGGAGCAGCATAAGTGGAAAGGAGGTGGTGCACATCACAAAAAAAGTTTTCTCCATGCTGTGACCTACTCAGTAGGTTGCTGGTAAGAGATGATTCTGTTGCTGCTGGTGAAAGAGTGGTGCTAGATTTGCATAAAGTCTATTTTCACCACATGTTCAGGTACTGAAAAATTCTATCAAGTGTTTCAATTAAGGTAGCAAACTTTGCTGAAGATACCAAATTAATCACACCATACAAGTCAAAAGAGGGCAGTAGGGAATACAATGTTTATAATAGATTATGCTGTTTGACCCTTCATTAATCTATGGGTCAGGTGAGAATTCAGAAGCAACACTGACTAGCAGTAGAGAAGAAGTACGTACTGCCCTGCAGGAAGTCAGCTGCTCATATTTCTGGTCTACTTCTCTCTAGAACCATTTTACTTGATCCTCTTAAAAACGCTTTAAAGAATCTTGATTTTCTTTTCTACTGCCTGCCAAACAGACCTGTTCTTTTCCAACATATATGGTATGAAAGCACATTTGAATGGATAATATTATAAGAGTGTTTTTCCTTGTATATATCTCTAAATTACTGTGTTGTATTTCATGTCTAATATTGGTAGAAGTAGACATTCAGAAATTATCATTCATTTTAGGAATGGATTTATAGATACCTGCTTGCAGGTTAATGCATTTTCTCAGAAATTATTTTCTAAATTGGTTCATCTCAGAGAATCCTGGAGAGCATGGGATTGGATGAGGAAGAACAAGCTTTGGTGGTATGAAAATCAACTGAACTCCCCCACTTCAATTAATCTCTATTTGTGGTTGCTTTTTAAATTTTGTTTAAGATTGATCTGGCAGAAGGTTAGGAATGAAACATAGTAAGAATTAAAAATGGTATATGCACTCAAAATACTGTTACATGTATTACATTTAAATCCATTATGTGTCAGTTGCTATTTTTTATCAATTTTTTCATCCTTTTTAAGTGTCAAGTTCTAAGCTGAATATTTAGCTGTGAATACGGATGTGCTCTGGAATCTATGTACAGTAGAATCAGGTGGCACTGTTGGTGTTTTAGAGAGATACGGATTTAAAAACAACTCATATTTTATATCACAATATATAGCTGTTGTCGTTCATGCTCAGAAGGGACGTGTAGAGACTGCAGGTTGCAGCTGATGATTCATGGCATATGGTTACCTTTTCATGAACTATTTGCACTGAGCTTCTGTTTGTCCTACATCTGAAAATAATTGAGGAATCTAATGAAATTTTGAGATAAAAGAAAGTGAACTTCTTTTGTTAGTTTTTTTCTTTTTCTATTTTTTTCCTTATTTTGGAGAACCATATGAGAATATGACTAGCAATGCTTTTTGTTAAACGTGCATATGGATGTTCAAGAACCATGAGAGTTATTTAAGTTGAAAAAATTTCGAGAAAGATTTAAGAAAGCTTAATCTAGGGAAGTTATGGAACATCACTGGAGCATTTTTAGTGGTGTATGATTGTTGTTAAATTCCATCTAGAAATGAAAACTGGAGTTGGAAGAAGAGGAGAAGTCAAAAGTGTGGTAAATCAACCTCAGCTACCTGGTGAGGAAAAAGAGATGAAGGGGAGAAAATATGTCACAAAATGTTGAAATAGAAATTCTGAGGAGAAAAACTTTAAAAGAAACTATGTTTCTGCATTTAATTTTTAATAAAATAATTTCATTACCAAATCAATTTTGTTTCTGCGGAAGATGTCAGAATTTCCCCAAATTCGGGGGGAAATTATTCAATTTTTCATCAGTTTATGTTCATTTAAACTTCTTTTTCCCATGTGTATTAGAAGTAGACTACTGAACAGTGAAAGCTTTTGGTAAAGAATGCAATGAAGAAAGCACAGAATTTGATATTTATTTATTACCCTGATCCTTTTGGTAGCAGAAATCAAATGCATGCCCTTTTGATGCATTCATAGATGGACTGCTTTAATATTGTGGTGTATAGATTTGAATTTTTTCATTAAGTACTTCAGCACCCAATGTGTTGTTGCATTTCTGTATTAGCAGCAACATTGAAGGACGTGTCAGTTTTGTGTTTCTGCTTGTTTTTATTCCAGTTTGAGTTAACTTCTTCACATGAAATAAAACCCACTTTTACTTATATTTCACAAACCTGTATAGAGGCAGCTGTGCAAAACTGATTTACTAGTGCAGTCTGATTGATTTCAAAATGCAGAATTAAAAAGCAATGCAATAATAACATGTAGAGCTGTTGTTTCATAGTTCTTTCCACACGATTTTATGTAGTGGATTAAAATTATTTCACTGAAGACTGGAATTTCAGTGATGATATCTGCAGTATCAAATTGTATGCAACATCTGGTAGTTGTGTCCTAACTCACTTTTTTTTTGGAATGAGACTCCTAGCATTGTTTTTGTCACTTCTTTCACTGTCTCCACACAGTACTATACTGTCTAAATTCATGATGGGTAAAAATGAGGTTTTTTTAAAATGAGTTTAAAGTCTTTTATTTGTGTCTATGCACATGAAGTATGGACAGATCATTTTGGCATCCCACTGCCATGAAAAGCTTGATGTGTGTTGTCTCAAGTTTGCCTGCTTTTCACTGTTTGCATTTTGTTCTCACGCAGCTTCAAGTAAACTATGTATGTTTTTAGAAAATTATCTTTGTTGACATACTTCTCCTCTCTAGGAGGAGAAAGATGATTGATGTTGATGTTCACCAACGAGGTCAAAGAGGTGGCTACCTGTGTAGCCAATCTTGGCCTGTCTGTAAATTTGTATATATATATGGAGTCAGAAAAATAAAGTAGAAGCTTTCCTGCTTGACCTCCTGCTGGCCTGTGTCGTCCTTTCGTGCTCCTAACAGCAGCCGCACGTGTGACCCTCCATCACAGATGTGTTCAGTTCTAAGACAAGAAAGAGCTATTGTCACCTTTTGGTCTTGCTATGTTTTCATAGCAGGTTTTCTAAGTTTTACTTGGTATGTGATTTTGCTTCCTCTTCAGATTAATATGAAGTTATTTTTAAAAAGAAATGGTGTTTGCCAGTAAACAATGTATTACAGAAGAAAAAAAATGTATTGTGCTGTAGGTTAGGAGATACCATAGGAAAGAATGAAAAGGATGAATTTGAGAATGACAGTCCTCTGAGACATCAAAAGGTTTGCTCTACCGGGTCACAGTGTTTCATTCTATGTATTGGAGCACTTGCCTGGGGCACTCTGGGCTCCAGCAGTATACAGAGGAAACTCTGATTCTCCCCAGCTAAACAGAAGAGTAAAATCAGTTTCTTTTGCTTTTCAATGGAGCAAATTAACTTTAGAATGGAGTTTGTCAAAATGTGCTTTAGATGCCTTACTTAGATGAGGGTTTTTTTATATTTCTTGACCACCAAGCTGTCAAACATTGCTTTTGCCCTGTTGTATTCAAACAAGTATGAGTCAACTCAAAGTGTAAGTTGAGATTTTTCTTGTGTAGTGTCAAACTATCTTTATAGT
The DNA here is from genome assembly GCF_009819655.1 of Sylvia atricapilla. Classification (NCBI taxonomy): domain Eukaryota; kingdom Metazoa; phylum Chordata; class Aves; order Passeriformes; family Sylviidae; genus Sylvia; species Sylvia atricapilla. The sequence continues at coordinate 55,821,547 of NC_089174.1, read as the reverse complement.
ATCTAGACAAAAATCTGTAGATACTGTGGGAATAGATGCATTCCTGATGAGTGTTTTACCTAGTGAAATCTGTCAAAATAAGCTAATATAGGAGGTTGCCCTGTGTCTTGATCAGGTGTGGTTTTTTTCCCCTGCTGTTGTACTTGCCTGTCAGAATAGGATAGTCTTTTAAAAACACTGCTTATGTTCTCTGCAGTAAGAAATCAATCTTTACTCTCCTATTGTGTGAAGTAATATATAGGCTGAGGAAGCAAAGTATGAAAACAGCTGCACAGGAAAGGGCAGACGACAATTTGCTTAATTGTCTGTATCTTAGAAGTTCCTTTTTTATGGCCCTTATTTCTACTCAGTCATGACTCCCAAGTAATACTTCTGTTTTTTTCCCCTTCTTTATAAGCATGTGAAATAAGCAGATATGAGAGTAAAAGCTTAGCTCATTTTGTTCATTTAGAGGAAAAGATAGGAGCATGCAAAGTGATATCCCAGAAAAATACTTTGAAACATAACATGATTTTTTTCCATGCAAATATAACTGGCACAGATAATGTTTCACTACTGCTGCAGTAAACTTTGTAGACTATTGAGGTGAGTGCTGCTTAGTGATTGATGTGGTATGTTTACATTTTGATTGGTTTAAAGTGCTGTTTATTAGTTCAGTTGTGGAGATGATAATTGGTGTGCAAGTCTGATTCAGGGTAATCTGTCTATTCTGACTATCCCCAGTAAAAAGTTTATTTCATTGGAAATTTAATCTGAGCAGTACAGAACAAACATTTGAAATAGCTAGTTGCATTTTCGTACTCTTCTGTCTCCATTCATTGTCTAAATTTCTGGAAAATATCCCACTTAAAACGGAATCCAGATATCTCTGATTTCACTTCACAAATACACATGTGCTTCCCAGTTTCTGCACAGTGTATCATGAAACTAAGTAGTACAATGTACCTGCCTGCTCAGGTATGAGAAATTAGATGCTTTAAAGAGCTGGAGCTTTTATAAAAATGTGTGTTTGTGAATTTTTAGGTCAGAGCCTAAAAAGAGTCTCTTTCAGATAGGTAAGATTTTTAATGATGTTTTAAGGGTGTCTCCAAGTACAAACTTGTGTTTTGATAAATGTTAACTAAGTAGTAATGAGCTAGAAGGAAGACTCGAAGGAGCCGCTTACTCCAATTCCTTGAGGACCTGGGGAGTGGGGCGGTAACAAACAAAATTACTGATGCTTTCCATAGTAATGTGGATACATACCTTTTTAAATATTCAACTAAATAATTTCTGCCAGCAACAGTTTTTTTCTGTAAATGTAATAATATATCCAAAGAGCAAATGTTTCATCTTTTTAATGGTGAAATGTAACTTCAAATGTACTGTTTTGTGTGGTTTTACTCAGCATATTTTTATTCTTTTTTGTATCTGACGTGCTTAAGAACCAGATGTAAACTTCAGACACTGGAAACTCTCATATCTATTATCAGATGTATTGTAGAAAAATCTAGAGGATTATTGTCTTGTTGATGACTTTTTGTTTATGTACACACTTAATTTTAGCTTGTGTATTGAAAGCAAAGCAGTTACACTTCAGTACTGACATGAAAGTTTCATCAGTTTTGTACCACAGTTATGGTGTCACTTACTAGGAAAATATTACAGATTAAAGTCCTTTGATTTAGAAAGAGACAGGACAAAACAGAATGTGGAATTAAAGCAGACTCCTGGAGAAAAACACAGAGTTCTAATAGGCATTGAAGAGTGAGTGTGTTTAATGCAAGCGTCATGAGAATCAAATGAAATTATCACAGAAACTTCAAGTTCTTGTTCCGTGGTGGTGAGATTTTTTTATATGTGGAGGAACTAACTCATAGTATGTGTTGAGCAATGTTGTATTATTTCGTTGAACTGCAAATTCAGCCCGTTAATTATCTTTAAAAGTATTTTGTATCATAATCATTTTGGTAGCCTCACTCAATAGTCATTTCTGTTTACTATGACAGATTCTGGAAATTCTGGTGAATTTGGAATTCAGCTCTGGATTGATTTTTGATGTGCTAGAAGTACAAGTTAAACTGTGTTCTAAAGCATTTTTAATCCATAAACACAGATATAACTTCTGTAAATGACTGTTTTTGCATAAGCTTCTCTGAGTAATTTCCATTCAGTTCTGCATTTATAGGCTTCTTTGTTCAGTAGCAGGAGGATATTTGGTTCCTCATTTGCATTACTGTGTCTTACAGTCATTCAGCTTTGAGTATAATTAAAGTACTGATGGAATTAAAATAATGCTTCTAAAACTGCATATGTCAGATAGTTACATTTCATAGGCCTAAAACACAGAACATGCATACTCTTTTGCACTTGCTTTTTGTCTATGAACAGATTTTGGTTTTGTATTTTTTTTAAATAGAGGCTCACAGGACCACAGCAGGAGATAAACAGATTAATGCAGAGAAAAACTGCTGTGGATGAGCAAAATGCCCGTTTGAAGAATGAGTTCAGTAACTTGAACCAGAAATTTAAAGATAAAAGCTGAGAACTTAAGGTATATTGACTTGTACATAGTTTTATAAGATTAGCTTTGAAGTAGTTCTTTAAGCAGTGTCAGCCTTTGTGGCACAGAAAGTGACAAGCTTGGAGAAAAAAGAAATGCCTTAGGCCTTGCTGTACCTTACCATTTTCTCACATACCAACTGAGAAAGATGCTTTAAAGCCAAGAATCCAAGCTTTATAACTTTCAGATAAATAGTTAATGATGGAAATGGAGCAAAGAAAGTAGAAGTGTGAAGATGTGGCTTCTTGTAATTAGATTCTGATGGGACTGGCATTATTAATTGATAAAGCTGAGGTCTGGGAGGATATGTCTGTGTGGGTCTCAAAAATAGCTGGGGACAGCATCAAAGGCAGCTTGATCAATTAATGGGCTCTTTGCAAATGTGTACTCATCAAAGCTGTCATCCAGCTAAAAAATATGACCCTTCCACCTGCATGAAAGAGGCCAATAAAAGTACACAGGTGACCTTGGCCATCAAATATAGAAGCTGCTGTGAGGGTAAAACTGCACAGTTTATATTTGCTGATTAGTTCTCACTTTTTTGTTTATCGGCCCTTGTGGTACTGTTCTACAGGACACTGAGGAGTGTGCACAGAAGAAGGAAGAGCAAAACAGAGTGGTTATAAAAAAACTTGGAGGAGGAAAATAAGGGATTATAAATATATGCTGTGCTGACCTGCTAAGTGACTTGGAGAAACTGAGGAAGCAGGAGGCACAATAGAAAAAAGAAATATCTGGCAATAATGCCAGAATAGAGGTATGAAGTGGAATGGATTCCTGGATGTTATTTAAGAATTAACCTCTCTAGACATTTTACTACATGTTATTTTCTTTAAATAGCAAGTTATATATTCAAATCTACCAGTGGGGACTTACATTCATTTACATTCTATCACTTAAGACCCACAGCTTTTTAAAAATTGATGCTGCAAAGCAGGAAACTGACTTCAAATAGTCATCTTAAAATCTAATCATTAAAAAATAAAAGATGCTGTACTTTGAGATAATATATATATATGTGTGTGTGAAAAAAAGCTTTAAAGTATTACCACATTTTTTTCTTGTTTTGTAATTTACTTAGCTATAATCTTGTTGCAGTAAACTTAATCTTTGTTGTCTTGGAAGAATATGTAATTCCAAATAAATTGCGTCCTAGCTTCCAAAGGTCTCTATTCTGTCTGTGAAGTGTCTAATTATTGCTTATAATATATTAAAAAGTTGTTTTCATAGTTTATGATAAGGCGAAAAAAGGAAATAACTGTACATGGTACAGTCTTTTTTATTTAAATGATACTTTTTCTTGTTTTCTGGTGGAAATTGGCTGGTGGTTTTTAAATTCCTCCAAGGAACGAGCCACAGACATGGCTTATCTTATTTCAACAGCTGCTTATATACACATCTAGGTAGTGGATGTGTATACATTTACATGATGAGCATACACTTAGAATGCTGTGTTCTTTTGCATTATCGAAGTACATTCATTGCAATAACTATCTAATTACACCTCACCCTGAAACACCTTTTTGCCTACATAGCAATTTTGGTGATTCTTCGACTTATTGTGGTGATGGAAACTCTTTTGAAAGAGCTTAATTTAGATCTCTTAACATGGAAAATAAAACCATTGCAAATTGACTTCCTCAGACTGGTTATGATGAAAGGATTATAGGGTTCCCAGGACAAGAAATGATTTGTTGATTTTTGGGAGAGAAAAACCTAGTGTGTGCCAAACTGATGGAATAATTTTTATCAAATATAGTGCTTGTAATACTAGACAAGTTATTGAAAATCTGTTACCTGTCCCTTCAGTGAACACAGTCATAACTTTTATATCTCTATCTTCGTACCTGATGAGGCATGCTGATGAATGAAAGAGCTGGGTGACTGTAGGGATGGGAATTAGTAGTGTTGGTATTTCAAGGGGGTGTTACAAACAGGTCAAGTTGATGTCTAGAGTGTAAAAGAGGGTAGGTACTTCTGGGGATGTGTGTTGCCTGAGACAGCCAAGGATATCACAAAGTTGGATTTGCTGTTTACTAATTAGGAAGAATTGGTTAAGAAGATAATAATAATTTGCAATCTTTGCCATAATGACCATGAAGTTTCCAAGGCCAAGACTTTGAGATAGTGGTGGAAGGAAAGCAGTGCTGTACAGCCCTGCAGTTAAGAAGCAGAGTCTTCCACTGTTCAGGGAACTTGTAGGCAGAATCCCGTGAGAAGCAGTTTTGAAGGGTAAAGAGCTCAGGAAAAACTATCATGTCTTAGAGACAGTTGCCTCCAAGTCCAAGTATGGTCCACTTGGGTAAAAAAGTGGATGTCTCAGGAGATCAGCTTGGCTAAACAGAATTCACCGTTAGACTCCAGTGTAGGCTGCAGGTGGAAAACAGTATTCGGGAAGTGGAAACAGTGAAAGCTGTAGAGGTGAAGTTCAGAAACATTATCTGGACACTGAAGAGTGATGGTAACCTACCTGCAGTTCAGAGTTGCAAATAATGACTGATAAAACCAGAATTTCTTGAACTGCTTTATCAGTGAAAGGCTGAACAAGGGAAATGGGGACCAGCTGGGAACGTGCAGATGAATTAATTTCAAAAGTTAATAGATACAGCAGAGGTACTAAGTATTGTCTTTGCTTCAGTCTTCTCCAAGATTTCCCCAAAAGTTTCTGCCTAGAGACAGGCTTCAATGTGAAGTACTGATAGTTTATGTGTTGGAAGATACCTGAGAGAACTTGACTAGTACACATCCATTAGGACAGCCTGAAATGAACTTCATTCAGGGGTGCTGAGAGTTTTTGATGCCTCTTACCCTTTAATTTGGGAGTTGAATCAGCATCTTTTTTGTACGTTTTTCAGTAATAAAGATGCATTTATCATCTTAAAGATGTGTTGTATACAGATGTTATCTATGTTTGTCTCGTCTGTCTTAAAGAGTAAAAAGAATCCTTATCAAAATAAACTAGCCCAACATCACCTTTAAAATATTTATTAGATGGTAGAAACGTGAGATCTAAATTACAGATTGCTTCTTTGGAAAAGTGGTCACCTGTACAAAAGCTGAAGTGGGTTTTTTTTGTTGTTTTTTTGGTTGGTTGGTTTCGGTTTTGGTTTTGGGGGGGGATTAGTTTTTGTTTGGGTTTTTTTTTTTTTTTTTGGGCAGTGGTTGTTGTTGTTTTTGGTCTTTAAACCATTTCCATTGAAGAGAAGTGCCACTTTTCATTTTTTGAAATTGGTTGTTATTGTAACCAACTATAACTGGGTGTAAAATTCAACTTCTTCAAATTGAGAGAAGGGAAAAGCTGGTATGGATAGTTTGTCCTTTTAAAGAACATTTCTTTAAAGCTTTGTCATATTAGCTAAAATCAGAGTGAGACTGGTTAACAGGAGGATACCTGATAAAGTGGCTAAAGGCTAACAATATTGTTTTAACTGTTTGTCTTTCCTGTATGTACATTCATATAAATAATGACAGTGTACAGAGAGTTGACTTAAGTCTGCTTCCTGCCTAAAGTAGTTCTTGAGAACATTTTGTGCTTTTTTTGCGCTTCCCAGAGCTTATATTTCAGCTTTCTATATGTCCTAGAAGTGAAGAAATGGAAAAGTTGTCCATCAGCCAGCTGTCCCCCTATCTAAGAACCACTTAAATATTTAAGTTATTTGATTCTTCTTTAGGTGGAGGTTATTTAAGTTATTGTTTAGTATCAGGATGACTGTATTTTTCCCAAACAAATAACAAAAGGCTTTGTATATAGATTAAAAAACGTCAGTTGGACTGTAATCTAAAAACCTAAATTAGGAGTATTTGTGCTATGTAAATTTTCACGTATTTACCTAACATGTTTACACAACAAACTTTTTTGGCTACTGTATCAACAAGAGGGGAATGTGATAAATTTCATATTATCTTAAAAATGCAGATACTCAGAAATTGAGTGTAAAATACTACAGGTTATTTCATGGTCAAAAATATGGTGTCGATGAAAACATCAACATGAGCCAGCAACGTGCACTTGCAGCCAAGAAATCCATGTCATGAGCTGCATTGAAAGAGGTGTGTCAGCAGGTCAAAGGAGGTGATTTTTCCCCTCTACTATACCCTTATGAGACCCCACCAGGAGTGCCCTGTATAGTTCTGGTGTCCCCAAAATGAGCAGGACAGGTCTGGAGGAGGGCTATGAGGGGACAGGACACCTTCTCTGCAAAGACAGACTGAGCAAGTTGTGGCCATCCCGCCTGAGGAAGAGAAGGCTGTGTGGAGACCTCACAGCAACCTTCTGGGATCTGACTGGGGCCTACAGGGAAACTGGAGGGGTGAGGTGACAGAACAAGGAGGAGTGGATACAAATTGAAACAGAGCAAATTTAAGTTAGAGGTTAGGAAGAAATTCTTCCTTTATGAGGATGAGGAGACACTGGGACAGGTTGCCCAGGGACGTTGCAACCTGACCTTGGCAGTGTTCAAGTCCAGGTTGGATAAGGCCTTGAGCAACCTGACAGAGTAGGGAGATCTCCCTGCCCGGGGCAGAGGGGTTGGACCTAGATGACCTTTCAGATCCTTCCTGACCCAAACCCATGATTCTATTTTAGATTTCAGTATTCGGCTGGGCTTTTGTACATCAATATATAGTATTTATATATTTATATATAATATATAATATTTCAGTAGCTGAGGTATTTGTATTACAAAGTTTTTCTTTCCCTTTTTTTCGTATTCTACTCTTTCAGTAATGCTTTCAAAAAACTTGAGCTTTCAAAATATATTCAAAAGGTTGAACTGATTAATTTCTTAGTTGAAACCAAAAGCTGAAGTCAAATATGTCACAAATGAAGTATTGAAAGGTACTTTTTTTCTAATTTTAAATTCTGCCATTAGATAACTTCTGAAGTTGTATTTATGAGAAAATAATGTGATACATATTCTTTGTATTGTACCCTGCAATGGATGATGGGAATTTAAAGCATTGGTAATGTTAGATTTTTTTTAATCTCTTCCATGGAAAACCTCTGCAACTCTATGGTGTGGCATTAAAAATAGACAAATAGAATTTATTCACAGAATATGTGAACTATAACAATTTTTCTTCTCATATTCAATAAGTTTAGGTGCAGGGAAAAAAAATACTGAAGAGAAACCCTACAATTATTTGTCTGCAAGTTATAAATACCTTATTACACTTAAAAATTTTTATGTGTTGGTATTGAACTGTCTCATGTAATTTTGAATTTTTTCATTATTCAAGGAAAAATTAAGTTTTTCTACCTAGCCTTTGACATTGAATGGTGAGTCATTTGTTGGGTACACCAGGTATGTAGCCTGATATTTGTCAAGAAACAAATTAATTTCCTTCCTCATTCACTTGTGAATTTTGCTATTTCTGTACATCTATGTAACTGTTCTTGACAGGACATGATAGTTCTTGTACAATTTCAAGGAATTTGATCGTAGTACACTTCTGATACATCTGAATACCCAAAAGACGTTTTTATGCAACTTTAAGCAATTCAATTTATTTAGAATTTAATTACTCACTTTTCAGTTACAGAAATATTTCGATACCCTCAGTATTTGAGGTATTGTTGCTGAAAGGGAAAAACGTGTATTTTCTTATTTCTTTAACTAAATCTGTATGTAAATGGAAAACTAATATACTCTTGGCAGTAGATTAGGGATGATATTATACAAGGAGGCTTTTATTTTAAATTATTAATGAATCACGGAATATTTGCTGTACTGAGAATGAGTGATTGCATCTGTGAGTAGCATGATACCAAAGCAAGTCTAACGCTGTTTGCCACCATCTGAAATTCTGTTCTAGATATTACTGTAATATTTATATTTCCATTCTTGCCTCAAAACACTCTGGGGAGAATAGTCATACAAAGCTTCCTAAGGACCGATGTGCTCTTCTAAGGGAACTCTAGCAAGGGTTATGTAGGGATGGAAGTATTGTTTGAGTAAGCTGCCTTCCTGCTGTGTTTCCTGGATACACCTTAGCAGTTTGCTGACTAACTTCTACAGTAGAGTTTACAGTAAAAGGCAGACCTTTGCTTGTTTGCATTGTTTCCAGTGAGCACTTTCAGAATTTTTCTTATATGCTGTTTCTTTTCTTGAAGAAACTATTCCTTGCATTGAATTAGCAGTGCAATATCAGGGCAGATTTAACAAGTAGTCTCAAAAATGAATCTGTACCTATGGTTCTTAGTTCGTATAAACAACAATGTGAATTTTTGTGAGAGCTTAAGGTGATGAATGCATAGCTGCTTTTTTTTTTTTTTTTTTGAGCTTCTACACAGAAAACAATGTTTAATCTGTTCAGTAGTTAAATAGTAGTTTTGCAGAGATTTGATTCAGGATCCTCTTTCCACATCCAGCAACTGAGTTAAGGAAAACTTGGAGTAAAGAAGGGGTGGCCACCTAAAATTTGAAATACTTCTTTTTTCTGGTATTTCACATGTTTCTTACATGCATATATATCTATATGTATTTGCATAGACTGCAGTAAATGTATGCATGTATGTGTGGGCACATCCATATATCTATATACAAAGATAACTTGCATAGTAGATTTTAATTATTTCTTCTTCACTAATGCATTTCAAATGCTTTCTGTGCAGAATTTGGAAACTGATTTAGCGAAGACAAGAGGAGAAATAAAAAGTTTGCACAGTATATGCAGTAACTTGTCATCTCAGGTAGACGTGAAACAGGAAGAACTTTTCCAAAAGGATTGTGATATGGTTGGAGCTAAGTACTTCATAATAACTTTGAGTCTGGATCCTCTCAGGACTGTTGTTCTGCTTACAAAGCAGTATCATGCGTTAGAGATAGTTTTGTGCAACAGTGTGTTTTACCGTCCTATTCACAAGATGTAAGGCTTATGAAAGTCAACCAAGTTTATAGGGACACTTTCTGATACATTTTGACTCTTGATATATCTTACCTGTTTTTGAGTAGTGTTAGACTTAAGAAATTACACTTCTGTAATTTGCATTGGGTCAGAGAACTACCAATCTCTACTGAAAGTAACAAAGTAACAATATGATTAGTGACATCAGTGTTAATTAGAGAGGCTAAACACCCTAAACCTGAAAAAGCTTCAAGCTGAAAAAGCCGAAGTTTAACTTTTTAATTAGAGTCGAATCTGACAACTCAGCAAAAGTCTACACAGACATGTGCTAAAGGTTTAAAGTGCAGTGATACAAGCTTTATCTTACGTCTCACACGCTATTTCTTTACACTGATTCCCTAAGATTAGTGCTGCATTATTGGTGTCTTGGAAAAGAACTAAAGGACAGAACAAATTACATGAATTGAAAAGACTACTGAATTCCATTCCCCAGAATGAAGGTAATGTCAGAAGATAATTGGTAACTCTTAAGTGGATTGTCAGGAAATTGTCAATGTTTTACATCTTAATTCCAGAGGCATACAATGTTTCATTCCTGTGTTAGTTATATAATATTCCCTTCAATATACCTTTAATTTGTGGCTTTGCCTGAAGAGCTGCAGTTGGGAAGTAGAAGTCATTGGTATGGGTACTCCTCTTTACTTTCCAAACACCAATAATCCTTCTGTAGGGAGTCAGTAAGAAGTTTTTTGTGGAAAAAAACCCAAAAACCCAAGAAATATGATTTTTGATGCTTCTGACCTAAACTGTCAACTTGTTGAAATCTCTACAAGGAAGATGATGTCTTTACAAAAAAAAATTTCATGTTTAAAAGGACTAATACCAGTTGGATTTTAAAAGGTCAGTAAGCATGCTAAGCTTATTGGAAAATTGTATTGAAAGAGGCAATCAGTGGAATTTGTGAAATTCAACAACGGACTAATAGAATTTATCTCCTGAAATTACTCTCAGAAAAATATATATGTATGAGGACTGGGGACAGCAAAGAAGGCATTTTAGAGTTAGGTAATCAAGTTTGCAAAGTTACTGCTTGCTGGTTTCAGCTTAGGATATTTCAATGAGTTGGCCAAATCTTTGAACTTCAAATTTCTCAAAATGTATTCTTTGCTATTCATTGCAAATTAATTGTAGAATTTTTAGAATTTGGCACAAACACCGCATTAAAATGTGGAGTTAAAATGAGGACATTTTTTAACATAAGGTCTGAACATGAGGTAATAAAGAGCTGAACACCATATTTACTTTAAAGTGAAGTCTTCTTCTGTGTTTTTCCATATAATCAATCCTCTAAATTTATGGAGAATTTATGACAAACAGGTCGATAAATCAATTCTGTGTGCTTTAATGTTTTCCTTCCTAGATACTTAGTGGTATTGCATTAAGTAATAGTATTTTTCAATATCACAAGTATGTGAGTTATGCTTCACATGTCTGCATGTATATCAGTATCAATATAATTAGTTGTCTTCTAACTTCTGTCTGCTAATCTTTCTCAATGAACTTCAGCTACAAATTTCTTGTTGACATTTCTGTTATGAAGAAAGAAGGCTTAAGCTTATATTATGTAAATTCAGTTTCAGTAGTTAGCAGTACAGACTAAGAATTGCAAATATTCTGTATTTTAGAGTATAGAATACTTAAATTTCTCCTTATCTTCCTGAGATGTCAGTATGTAGAGAAAATTAACTTTCAGTTGTTTCTCAATTGTTGTGGTTTGAAAACAAACTGAGTGAGAGGCTCCAAGTCAGAAATACAATTTAATGAGAAGAAAAGGGAAAAAAAATTAAATAAATGCAATAATACAAAAAGACCACTGAAGGAGTCAGAATACAACCTGAGCAGGGTGATGGAAGCAGTCTGAAGCAGTGATCTCGTAGAAAGGTCTGGTAGCTCTGGTCCTCTGGGAATCCAGTGGGTGAGGGCTGCCTGTACTGTCCCAAATCCCAGATTGTATCCAGGTGATAATGCTTGGCCCCTCCTCCTGGGCAAAGCATCTCACAATGGGATGATTAGTCATACAGTGGGTCCTTGATGGCCCATTAAAGAGAGATAACTCCTGGGGGGAGTTATTTATGAATCCTGCAGCAAGGCATTGATGGGCCATTAACAGAAGGCACTCCAGAGGGAGGGGGGTTTGGGAGGAACCCTGCTCAAACAATTGGATTCATCAGTTCATGAAGATGGTGATAGAACATATCCTATACTACAACCCTGGACATCAATGAAAAAAAAAAAAAAAAAAAAAAAAAGGCAAAATTATACACATCTTTGTAACAAAAAGACATTTAAGTTAAAGTAACAGCTCCTGAGTTAAAGGGAAAAATCTCGGTAGAAAATGAAATCTTTCCATCTTCTCATCTTACTAGGCCAAAGTCTTACAAACATGTTGATTTTATGATTAAAGCATTTAAATTTTCCTATTTATGGTAACTGGTTTTTAAAATCCATTTAAAATTTAGTCTTATGAAAGTATCACATTGAATGCTTGGTTGTCATTTGATTCTGGTAGAAAATTCTTTGACAAATAGTGTGGAAAATACCAGATCCTCCTTAGTATCTTCAGTTTCTCATCATCAATTTCAAACTTTAGAGCTGAAAAAGACAGAATGGTTTCCAAATGTGTCTGTTCTCCCCAGTGCTCTGTCTCTCTGCTGCCTTCCTACCTTCCCCACCCTCTCATTCTGTGAAAACAAAGCAGGAACAGAATTGAAATAATTGGAAACAAGCTCTAGAAGAAGGAAGAAAGTAAGACAACTGGCTTCCTTTACTTGGTGTCTTCTTTGATATACAGCATAAGCAGATTCAGAAAAATAAGTCTTCTGCTGACACCTTGTAATACTGTCTGAAATTTTTACACTATGTGCTAAGTTCAATTGGAGAAGGAGGCCTCCAAGGGAATATGTACATACTGGGCTAGTACTCTGTTCTTGTGCATTCACAACTTCCTGTGTTGTGCATATCTCTCAGTTTGTTGGCAAGAGCTTTTTTTAGTTTAACAGTCGATGTGTCTGTAGACATCAAGACAATTGTTTTCTTCAGTAAATTAGCAGAGATCAAACTTTGAAGAAATACTCCAGTGCAACTCTGGTTCTACAGAATAACAAGGGTTTTTGAAATATACTGCCATGTGTCAGTAAAAGTCTACCACGTAATATTGAGGTGTGGAAAATAAATTTTCTAGGACCAGTGAACAAATAGTATCTACAGGATACATCCTGCATAGTGGATGCCTTCAAGAAGCCATTACTTTTCTTTCTTGGCTTAGTTTTTGCAGTGTTCTTTACATCACTGGGTTTAATTTCAAACTTCTGAATTACCTGTGAAATGCTTTTTTTTTTTGTTGTTTTTTTTTTCTCTCTCTCTGTATTTTTCATTTTTTCATTAAATATAGATTTTCTGGATCTCTTTAGAGTTCATGGTAATCTGTCCATTTTCATGTTATCAAGCTTGTTGATTTTTGCTTTAAAATTGTGCTAAATACCAGGGTCTAGAACTCTGTGGTCTGACACAGAGCTCTGGTGGAGCTCTGAACATCAAACTGGAGAGGTTTACTTGATTCACTGAGGCTTGAACCTTGCTGTCACAAGTATCCAGGAAATATTAGACTGTTTGCAAATGTAGTAAAATCTATTCTAAAATGAATTTTAATTTCTTGCCCGTGTTTTTAGTGGAAATATGGGTCATGACTTTGTTCCTTTGATTCCTATCTAGTCCAAATCTATCTCTGATTATTTCCAACTATTTTTTTCTGTAATAATGTTCTTATTTTTACTCCACCACCCTGCGTGCCCCCACCCTTGCCACCACCAAGTATGTCCAAGAATGGAGGCTCTGCAACATCTTTGAGTAGACTCTTCCAGTGTTTGGCCACTTTCAATGGATAAAAATATTTTTACTGCATTTAACTGGTATTTCATCTGCTTTTATTGGTGCTTCTTGCCTCTTTTCTGGTCACTGAGCACCACTTACAAGAGTCCGTCTGCATTTTCTTTCTCGACTGCCATCAGCTATTTATAGATGTTGACAGTTCAGTTGTCACTGAACTTTTCCTTCTCCAGGCTGAGCAGCTTTCCCAGCCTCTCTATGTATAGTAGATGCTGTAATACTTGAATCTTTGTGGCCCTCCAGCCATGTTGATGTTTCTCTTGTACTGGGGAGCCCAGAACCGGACACAGCACCAAGATGTGTCTTAAAACTTCTGACTAGAGGGGAGGGATCACCTCCCTTGCCCTGCTGTTAACACTATCCTCTGTGCAGCTCAGGATGTCATTGGCATTTGGTACAAGGCCACTTTACTATCTGGTGTCCATTCGGGTGTCCACCAGGATCCCCGGGTCATTTTCTGACAAGGTTCTTTCCAGCTTGTCTGTTCCCAGATTGTGCTTTTACACAGGAATTTTACCCCCCAGGGGCAGTAATTTGCAGTTGTCTTTGTTGAACTTCATGAGGTTCCTGTCCAGGCCTATGTGTGCAGACTGTTAAGGCCCTTCTCTGTGGCAGCCAAAACATCTGGTCTGCCATCCCCGTTTTTTTGGTGTCATCAGCAAGGTTGCCATGGAGCATTCTGTCACATTGTCTGGGTTATTAATGGAGATGTTGAAAAGTGGTGGCCCTGGTGTTAGCCCCTAGGCTACCCCTTTAGTGCCTTGCTTTGAATTGGACTTTGCATCTTGATGACCTTTCAAGCCCAGTAGTTTTACTAGTTGAAGGGAACTTTACTGTCCACCTCTCTGGCCTATATCTCATTAGTTTGTCTATAGCATTTTATGTGCGACCAGGTAAAAAGTCTTACTACAATCAAAAAGAACAACAGCTGGTGCTCATCCCTTACACATTGAGATAGCAATTCCCTCAGAGAAAGCTGCCAGGCCAGTTAGTTAGAGCATGGTTCTAATAACATCAAGGTTGTGGGTTCAGTCCTCTATGACCTATTTACTTAAGAGTTGTACTTGATGATCATTGTGGTCCCTTTCCAGCTCAAAATAATTCTATGAATCTGTAAATATTATTTCCCTTACGAATCCCACTGATCATCTTCTCCATTACATGGTCCATCACCTTTGCAGAGACTAAGATGTAGTTGGACTGCTGTAGTTTCCCAGAACCTTCTTTTTGAACATAGGCCTTCATAAAGAACCTGTATCTATGCATGGCAGTGCTTCAGTCATGTGAGTTGTTCCAACTTGTCTCTGTGACTTCACTGAGTCCAGAAGGTGCAGACGTATCTCTCACTCCTCCTGTTGTCTTCCATGGGGATGTGCTGTGTCCATTTGAGCAGCAGCTTCAGATAGACACATGGTTGTGCTTATTTTCCAGTGTGTGAAAAATCACACTGTAAAAGGCCAGTTTCTACAAGGAGACAGGGGAGTCCTGCAAGACTCAAAGGCAGAGAGTCCACTAGGCTATGTCCCTATGGGGTCTGTCTTGGGGTTTTGGAAGACACGGCCTCCTTTTATCCTAAACTCCTGACTGCGTATTACCCTCCCCCTTTCCCTACTGGCTGATGTACTAGGAAGTTACCACCTTCCTGAATCAGTTACTATATATTCCCCCTGTAAGTTGTATCTCCCCCACCGTCATCAGGCATTGCATGGCCATTAAAATTAGCTTTAAGCACATCATGGCTGGAAAGTTAATACATAAGTCTATTAAGCCTGCACATTTTCCCCTGAAGTTCAGCCTGCACTGGATTCTGCAATAAACTTGGGTGGCTTTGTATTCCTGAAGACCCCCACACCCAGAACTTGACTGATTCTTTCAGATTGGGTTGTTTGTGAAGAAATTGTCACCAATTTTTACTGTCACCATGATGACTCTTAACCTCTCTCATACTATGAGCACTCCGTTATTTATGTGCATAAAGTGGACATCCTCCCTGAGTATTTTGCTACTCATCGCAAGGTGTTTTCTGCCCATATCTACCTGTCTGCTTTTGCCTGCCAGGTCCAGGCTACAGCTCTCTCACTTGTCATTTCATCAACATCTTTGATCCCTGCCATTCCTAGTTTAAAGCTCCCCTCGTTGATTTGGCTCATCTGTTATCAAATGTGCTAATTTATGTATATTTATTTGTATTGCACATTGGTACTGAATAAGTTAAGGTTAAGTTAATAGGGTTAAGCCTTACTGACTTAATAGCCTGGTAAGGTTAGCATAATTTCCATATTGGTCTGTAGAAATGAAATAAAAGAAGGGTCCCCATTGACTTACAATGTAAAAATAGTGCCTCATTCACCAAAGATAAAAGCAAGTCAAAGTACAAGTATAAATAAATAAAGTTTGATTTCTAAAATATATTGTAATGGAACTGTGACTGCATTTCCTTACACTTAAAAAGCCTTGAATTTAACGTAAGCAAGCATGGTAATCTGTTCTGACTGTGCTGTGGTTCTTGTGTGGCTGTAAGATTTAGTTTCCCTGTTCCACTGCTTCCCCTTAAGGATATAACTGGAAGTCTGATAAAGTAAAAAAAAAAAAAAGATTCCCATTGACCTTAATACACTTTGTGGGCAGACCATTAGGGAACACATAATACTGCATTCTCGGGTGACAGACACAGATAACTGCATTGATGTTTGCATACAAATTAAAGAACAGCAATATAGTAGACTGGCCTTGAGGATTCAACCTTATCCTGTTTTTCACTATACAATAAAATGAAGATCGGATTGGAGAACTTGTGAAAAATTAATAAAATCTGTGTTTTAACTGCAGTGAGAAGATGTGTTATTTTCTACTATATGCATATGGTCAGGGAAATTAAAGAAGTGATTGGAAGCTTGTTGTACAGCTGTCAGAAAGCACTGGTATATCACTGCGTGCATATTTCTGCTTCTGTTCTTCTGAACAGAAGTAAATTAGTACATATGCAATACATACTGCAGTTGCACTTTCTTCAGTCAGAAGTCTTTAATGTATCTCTACCCTTGTTAACTTGTTAACTTTGAACTATTTTTTATTTCATTCAGAACAGCAGGACAGTGTTAAGTCCTTGTAAGCATGGTTAGCATCTCCTTAAGTGTTACCCTTTGTTGCTGTGTTAACAGACTTTCTAAAATGGTGCTTTTTAACAACATAAAATTGTCCAACTGTCATATTGTACATGTAATTTGAATTCCTATATCATTTTTCATGTGTATCTATATTGAATAATCATTCACTCACAAACCCTAATGAGTGGCATAGGTTTTTTAAAACAATTTTTGTGGACTTCCCTTAAAATTATTTATTTGTCATTCTGTGTTTTCTCTGGAAGAAGACAATGAAGTTGATATTGCTGCTTACCTTTTGTACACTAATCTTTGCTGGATATCTCCAGGAGCTCTAGAAAAATGCAATGATGAGTCCTGTTAATGACAATTCTAGTCACAGAAATGTTACATATGTGCTAGAGGTTATAGAGACAGTCTTATGAGGAAGTAAGGAAGAAAATTAGTTGGACTGCTAAATACATATTTTGGTATCTCTATGTAATACTAGTGTGAAATGTGCTTGTGAATTAAAAGGGAATTAAGTAGAAAATATATAAACAGGGATTAATACATTCATCTGTACTTTTAATATATGTTGCAGAAAATATTAGAAGTTTTAATTATTGTTTATAGTAAGTGTTACAGTACTTTGATCTTAATTTAGAAAATTCATCAGTAGTACAGTAAAATTATCAAGAAAGCTGATTATACTAGATCTATGCTCTGGTTGCATTGCAACACCGTTCCTATTATTGTCTTTATAGGGCTTTTATTATGTTATATAATACCAAAGTTTTTGCTTACTTTGTTTATGGTTGTTGTGATGTGCCATACCTGCAGACAAGAAGTAGTTTATCAGCAAACATATTCATGTGTCTAGGGAGTTGATGCATTTCAGAAAAAAAGCTTGCTTCACACATACTTTGCAAGTTCAGGAAAATGTTTTTATCTTTTTCTGATTGTTCTAGGTAAAAAAAAACAAACATATTTACAGTTGATATGTTCTATGTATTTTACATTTTGATTCTCACTGTTAAAGAGTTAACTGAATATTGACTAGAAAAAGATGAAGTAGTGAAAATTTATTTATTTTAGTTAAAGCATTACAGGGAAATAGAAAGGCATTCCATTTTGAAAGTTAAGTGTTTTGTAGATACTTCTCAAAAGTGTATGATAAATATTTTATATTTAACTTACAGTGTTTGTAAGGCAATTGACAGAAAAATAAATTAATATAGGAACCTCATTTTCTGCAATAAAATTATTTGCATACAATTTTTAAACAGAGGTCATTGCTCTTTTTCTTAATTTCTCTTTATTGATTGTTTTGCGCAGGAAAGAGTTGGAGGAGCTACAGAATCCTCACAGACAAAATGTTGAAGATACAACACAGCAGGCTGAGCTGATAAAGCAGCTAGAGGCCCTCAATGCTGATAAACAAAAAGTACTTCAAGACCAAGAATATCTCACACAGCTAAAACAACATATCAAAAAGTATGTTATTCTGCTTTATGATCATACGGTTCATTTTAATATCCATCTATACAATATCGATGCACATACTAATCAAACTCTTTCTAGTGTTGCATCTTCTAGATCTCTGGCTTTCTATTATTGCCGAAATATAGTTGAGTATCCGAGTTTATTGGCTTAATTGCATACCAGCATGTATGGTCCCTTGCATACATTGAAATGATCAGCCTTAAAAAAATTAAGATTTCATTGCATTGGAAGAAAATAGGATGGAATTGCCAAGCGTATAAATTTCTGTATCTAATTTGGTGTTAACTGTGTTTTTCTGCTTTCTGTTTTGGAGGACAGGAGCTTTCAATTACTACATTCTCCAAATAGATTTTCAAAGTTCAGGGGAAGATATTCTTTTCACTAAACAAAGTATTTGTATGAATCACAAAGAATTTTAGTGTTTTAAGATACAAAAACCTGCTCTATAACAATTAACCGGAAAAAAAATTTGCTATAATACCTTTTGAAATGGCTAGCTAGTTCACAAAGTTGGCACAATACATACATTTGCAGAACAGTTTTATGGTTTTGGTGAATGTCAGAGAAAATGTTCACCCTAATGATCTGTCAAACATGCAGTACTCAGAGCTTCTTTTAGGTTTATGAAATTATATATGTTTTTCAATCTGTAAGAAATATAGAAGATACATTTGCTTTGTTTTTAGAAAGATAAGGAAGAAGGCAAGGAAGAATTTCTATAAACAGTTTTCACAACTTTCTACTATCTAGCAACTGCTTTCTGAAGTTGTGTATTGCCAGTGCTTCTTCCCAAAAATTTTTCTTCCCTTTATCTTACTTAGAGTGTGCAGTTTGTAATAAAATTGTGAAGCTAGGGCTGAGTCAAACTGGATTCAGTACTGGGTTTCTAAAGATGTGTTTGGTTAGCATTTTATAGCTCATTGTGCCTAGCACATTCTTGTCTACTTGATTTGTGATCTTGTATCATGTGATGTGGTTTGCTAAGGTAATTATAAATTTTGTGGAATACCCGCATAAAGAGCTGCTGCATATAAAAAGGAGTGGAAAAAAACCCAAACAGCCTAGAAAACTCTGCAGTATATTTGACTGCAGTAATGATAGATATTAAATAGTTTCTCATTGCAATAGTAGTTCAGTCAAGCTACAGGTAGGCTTTCTATCAAAGTTGTTCAGAACATGTACAAAGCAAATTCTGTCCATGTACAGAATTTAACTATCTGGGGCAGGACATTTCATAGAATGAAAAAAAAGAGAATAGAGGCGTCAGGAATTGATAGGGTTTTTTCCCATTCTCTAGTCAATCCTTCTGAAAGTGTTAAATGGATCCTCAGAGTCACTCAAAAAAAAAAAAAAAAAGGAAAGGCACTATGACGTGTCTTCACTGGTGTCTATAAAATCATATTCCTCTATACATTCTACAATAATACAGTATGAAAGAAAATAAAACTGGATTTTCAGGAGACTGTTTTAAAGCATGAAAAAACTCTTTATAACGGTTACTTTACCTTGCACAGTTAAGATTTTGCCAGTATTTCTTTGGTGTGGAGTTTGAGCTGTCCTGTGAAAAATAGTTGCTCAAGCAATATGTAAAATTGATGGGTATATTGATATAGTTATAGGGTCAAGCCACTTCTAATCTGGGCTTGTTTGAATATTTAGGATTGCTTTAGAAAGCTGGTTCACAGTTCTTAGTCAGTCATAGGCAGGACTTAAAGCTTCTGCCTATCTCACCTTACAAAAAGAATAGTGTTGTTTAGAAGATTAGCCCTAATTTTTGATAGCTGCTGAATACTCCCAACTTACAAAAGACTCTAAAATTTTCTGGTTTGGAGATGTTGAATTCAATATTTTTTAACGCAAAGGAGTAAGATCTCTTAAACTTCTTAAATCAGCAAAAGTTGACTCAGATCTGCGGAAAATTACTGTTGTGGAACTGCTAAGTTGTCTTTTTGTAAAATATAAAAAAATATGGAAACAGAAAAAAAGAAAAAGAAATGAAAAAAGGAGTAAGTGAAGTTCCTGAAGTCACAGTGGAATAGAGCTGATGTTTGTGGCAAATTGAGTTGAGAGAACTTTGGAAGGGGAAAGGAATTTCTTTATCATGACAGTCCTGTTCTGGTATTTCATATCAGAACTGTATAAAACAGCCAATTCTAATCACTTTCAAGTAATGTGGATTTTTCAAATCACAAGATATGCAGTCCTACCAAAGTCACAGCAGGTTTTTGGAAAAATCAGCATCTATAGAAATATTATAAATGTCTGTTTCTTTTGCTTGAATTTGAGAGGCACAAACTATTTGCAGACAAATCTGTGTTTTGTTTGTCTTCCCTGCACTAATAATATGCAGTCTGCAACAGCTAGATAAGGATGTGTAAGCTATTCCACAAATATAGTCACAAAGGAGTATTTTCCTGCTTCTTCAAATGGCATTGAGCCTATCAGCATGTACATCCTATGATATATTGTCCCTTACAGCAAGATCAATGACCTCTCTGTTAGTGGTCAGATTGGTACTATGTGCTGTAGCTCATAGTATGGGTGGCTCACATATTCAAAGTTCATTTAAAACAGGGTGGCATTGAGAAAAACAGGTCTTCGTGCTGATGTTAATGTGTAGTATGAAACAGTATGCTGAAAAAAAGAAAAAAAATATTTCCAGTAAATCTCAGGCCATAAACTTGCTTTGAATTATGTATAAATTTATTGAGGACCACAGATTTTCAATTCTAGCTATAGTGAGTAGCATGTAAAGATATTTAATCTGTTTAATCAAGTTGGGTTGACTTCACATACATGTTTTCTCTAATTTTTAGATTTTAAGAATGCTGTGTTCTACAATAACTCCTTTACATTAGAGCTTTTATGGAAAGAAATTGATGTCTGTTTCATATTGCAGCTGTAGTTCATATTCTCAAGGATAGAGAATATTTTTCTAAAATGTGTAGCATCTGCTTTAGTGGTCCCAAATGCTCTGGGGACTTCATTCCTATGCTGGATTTAATGAGACTCAATAGATTTGTCCTCACCAACAATTTCAAGGTGGAGAGATTTCAATCAATACTAGGGATAATAAGACAAGAAGAGATTCTGAAGTCCTTCGCCAGCTTATCACAGTTTTCTGAAATTTACAATTTAAGACATTTGTTTTTATAATGCAGTACTTTTGCTTGATCTGATGTGGCCTTTGGATGCATGTTAATTATAACTGATTAAAAGTCTTTTAGTGGAAGGCCTTTTTAATGGAGTGGAAATACCATTGTCATTCAACAGGAAATGATAATTCATGTCCTGGAACTCAGCTGTCAGGTAGAGAATACTGTAGTAGTAGTACCGTGCATGTCTGTGGATGAAGAAAAGCATTGTGCAGTAGTTAGTCTAATTAGACTCTTTAAATTTAGTAATTAGAAAGCACAGTAAGAGTTTCCAGTTATGAGGCATCACAGAAATCTTCATCAAGTACATCAGCAAGTAGATATAAATACGAACGTGACAGATACATTTTCAAATGTTAATTTTGTACCTGCATTTGTCTTTGCTAGTCCTTCTCATGGTGTCTTGTAGAAGTAGTTTGCTTTCTCTCAAGCCTGAGAAATTCTCATCACATCATCAAGTCGCTTACATAATAAGGTTGTTTAACACTTCCAGTATGTTTTGTAACTGCAGCAACTTTAGGCATGGTTAGAAATAAATGTGCTTATATAAACAGTATTAAATTCTGAAAATAAATAGTAAACCTCTATAAATCTGTATATGCTAGTGATAGCGATAGTGCAGGTTCCTATTCAGATTAGAATAAAGAGCCTGAGTTTTTCACACATAATAACTACATGTCCAGTCAAATATGCTGGGGGCCACATAAGTAATAAGTGTATTGTCATTTTCATGTCAACTTTGGGGAGGTTTTGAGGAACTCAGGCCTTTAACAGATTCCCACACTTTAGTTCAAGCTCAGATACTGTTTTCTATTGTTGGAAAGTGTATTAATTAAAGAAATCTTTGTTTCTTGTGTGCTAAACACCAGTACACTTGGTGACATTCTAGCAGGTAGATTTTGGCATCAGATGTGCCTGTAGGTTGAAGTTGAAGAAGTCCTGGGTAGACTGAGTCTCCTAGGGTGATATTAAATTGTGCACTCACAGGCAGTGATTTTTATGCTTGAAAGACCTTATACTGATATTCTTAGACCACAGCAGTTCCTGTGTGTAATGATGTAGACAGATATCTGCAGAATATTCAAGTATTTAGGAGAGGAAAGATTGAATGGAAATTAAGATAAAATATCATGTATGTGCTGTATATGGTCCCTCTGGACTGTCTCTTCGCCTTCACCCTGGAGTTTCTTCAGCTGATTTCTGCTCTTGTTTAAGTTCTCATGAAAGGCATAGGTTGTGACATGGATTTCTGCAATGGTGCTGTAATAATTTCCAGTATAGTTTTACTGTGTCTTAATTTAGACTAACTTTTAAAAAATTTATGTCATTACTATGTGTTCAATTTTACTTTATGTTTGGATTAATAAACAACTAGATGTGGTACTTAGTGCTATGGTTTAGTTGACATTATATTATAGTTGACATTTGGTCAAAGGTTGAACTTGATAATTTTCAAGGGCTTTTCCAAGCTTATTGATTCTATGATTCTATTTACTTTGCTCTCTGTAATATAGTATTTATATTTTATAGGGTGAGCATTTTGGTAAAACATTTAATGTAGAAGAATACTTGTTTTATAAACAGTGCATATATATGGTTACTGTTACATTTTTTAGATGGCTCTACTTTAGTGTTACTTCCTCACCCAAAATTCTGAAGGAGGTCTCCCAAATGACCCTACTCTGGTACTTCAGTTTATATCATAGAAAAGTTCATGACAATATAAACTAAATACCTTTTGGATCATGGAAATGGAAGGTCCACCCTGGCTGTTAGCTGGCATTTAATGCATAAGAGCAATCTAAACCTACTTTAAAATACATCCTGCACACTTGTTAGTGTTGGTAATTGGTTTCAGCTGCTGAATCTGCAGATATTTTTTTCCAGTTTCACTACAATTCTGGTTAACATACCATCCAATAAATAGCATGGGTTGATTATTTAGTTTTACTACTTCTTTTTTTTTTTTTTTTTTTTTAATTTCTCCGCTTTCCTTGGTCTGACCTGATATTTTTGCCATCACACATATTCAGTATATGTCAGTATTTCCTTACCACACCATTATGAGGCTATAAAATGTTTTCCAATATGTATGGGTGGCTGTTATAGTTCCATCCTTTGCTTCTGGAAGTCCTGGCTTTGGTTTGGCATTTTTTGCTTACTCGATAATATTTATGTTTTCTGTTTCAAGTAACTCTTCAATGATGTACCAAAAAATGTTTTCTGATGAAGTCAGTAAATCAATACAGGAAATTGTTAGGATAGCTGAGAAATATGGAATACTTTTTTTTTTTTTTTTGTATAATTCAGCTAAATTACTTACCCTTTATGACTGATGAATAATACTCTAGTGTCATACAGACTAAACTTATTACAATGAACTGATATCTGATACCTTTAATCTTTTCTCATTTGTTTTATGTATCTTCACTTGTAGTGATCTAAGCTGCCTGTTGGAGAAAGGACAGCTATAACGTGTTAAGAAGAAATTCTCAATTTACAGTCAGTCAATAATTTTTGCAGAGCACTTGTGTGTTGCTTACTGGTGCTGGTTTTTTTTTTTTTTTCCACTATCAAATGTCATAAGATGTTGTAAGGAATTATTTAAAATGTATTGCTTTTTATTTTTGTCTTATAAACAATTTTTTTCTTATAAGTTTCTTGGGAATTAAAAGGTTTACTGGGTACATCTCATGTCCTGTTCCATTCAAGTGAAGTGTAATCGTTCACATACATATAGTCAAGATTCCACTGTTCTCTTCTGTGAAGTTTGCCAGTTCTGAGATAAGTAGAATAAAATATTTTTGGTTTTCATTTGGATATTTTATGCAATGTACTGTCTCTAGTCCTCTGATCTCTGTTTTACATCCTATTTCTATACACCTGACTTTGTTAATGGCTGACCTGTTTCATTGTGCTGTGGAATTCTGAATATTTTGGAATGTGCTTACTGCAGTTTGATTAAATATGGTGCCTCTTCTAAAACTGGGTCAGAAATTAGGATTAAACCCAAAATAATCCAATGTAAATATTAAGTATTTATTTGATCTACACAACAGAAAAAGAAGCAATGAGGAACCAAATGGAAATTTGGAAGCTTTTTTGGTTATCTGCATTATTTTGTGACGGCTTATTTTTATTTTTAAATTTTCTGATGTAAATTCCTTTAAAAAAATCTGAATATTATCAAATATTATTAAATAGTACATTGGTGTTATTTAAAAAAGTATATAAACCATAGTTTAAAAAGATGAATGGTTTTTACATATAGATTTAGCTAGTTTTATACTTGAACATGTTTTTTGTTAGTACTGTTTTCAAAGCAGGAAAAATTGGAAAAGTTTATGCAAGTCAAAAGACATGCTATTTGTCTTGTCCTGACAAATGCTGACTACCAAAAAAAACCATTAGCTACATTAGGGAATATAGCTGCCAACTAGGAAAAAACATATTTTTGATGTTCTCCATTCATCTTACTAGGATGCTACCTTTCAGATACTATAATTATAACCACTTAAGTACTGCTAGTAATAAAACAGGCAAATTGTCATACCAGTATGATCTAGCTAATGAGCTTATATAGTTATAGCTAGAAGTAACTGTGTCTTGATGTTCCATTCATTTGGAAGGACATTATATGGTTTTGATAAATGAACTGTTTATTTTCTGTGAGATACTTATTTCCATAAGAAATTGGCTAATCTTGAACTTGCACTTCTAGAGATGATGTAAATAAATATAAATATAAATATAAATATAAATATAAATATAAATGAAAAATCCACCAGGCACAAAAATTTCAATGCAAATATTTAATCACTTGGACTCATTTGAAATATCACTCTATCTGGATTTTGAATTAATTTTGCCTGAGAGACATGGTCTCTGATCTGCCTTGGAAAAAGGCAAGAAGTAATTCACTTTTTCCTGTATGGATTTTGAGAGCCCATGGGACTAGAAAGTGATAGGAAGAATGAAAGGCTGATTATTGTTTCCAAATTTTTCACAAAATGTTAGTTTCCTAGTGTAGAAGTTGTGATTTTTTTTCAAAGGCTTTAATTACTAAGTGAAAGGAAGGAAGACTTTAATTCCTAAGTGAAAGGACACAAACAAATGAAAGGGAGAAAGAATAGCATCATTTAAATAAAAGTGACAACACAAAGGGTACAGCATTCTGCTGTAAGAAGTATCTCAAATTTTGTTAACATGCAGTCTTGCTCTGGGTGAAAGGCTAAAGTGTGCCTTTAGGGAATATATCTTAATGCTTGTTTTTGACAGGATTTTGATTTCCCATCACGGCCTTTACTATCCAGTATAAATTTCAGAAAGGTAATGATTATTGTGTTGGGTGCCCATCTGGGGTTTCTGGAGGAGAAATAAACAGTGATTACCTTCTTCTGACCTATTAGATAACCAGAATTCTGGTAATTTGTGAAATTCTGAAGTCGGGAGTGTTTAAATACCTTCTGACTCATCCATTTGTCTCTTGACTGCAGCATGGGAATACAATGGGTTTGGAACAGAAGCTTGGTTAAGACACCAAAGCAGTGTGGACACTTAGTAGTTTTCTGATTACAATTTTTTTTTCAGTCTTTCCTAAGAAGAGAAGCTGGTTTAAGTGCAATTTTGTTTCTGCTATGAAGTACTGATTTCTTGAGCATGTTCAGATTAATGCCTTGCTGAAAGTTCAGCCTATGCGACATGCTTACAGGCTGTTGATACAGTAATATATCTTCTTCAGATGCTGAGTATCTAGGAGTGTAATACATCCGTGTTGCATGTGTTAGACTCTTTTCTGGGTTTCAACTTTTCTTGCTGTTCAGATTACATTGAGTCAGACAAAAATGAGTCTTGTAGTGTTGGCCTTGTTACCAAGAATCTCTCTATTTTCTTCCATTA